>NW_011888834.1:8231545-8239640 GCF_000151845.1 Pteropus vampyrus
ATCCACCAATATTTGAGTGAAGAAAACATGATTGTTTTTGTAAGCCATGGAAATTTCATGAATGTTTGCTATATAGCATCCTTACAGCAGAAACCTGATTAATTCATCCATAATGAAGTATAATTAACAAAATAGTGAATTTACTAAAGAGAAGATAAAATAATTAATCGAAAAATGCTTACATATGATGTATTATTGAATTGTACACTTGAAACCTACATAATTTTATTAACCAATGCCACCCCAATAAAATTAATAAAATAATTGTTTTTAAGATAAAGAAAAGAAAATGTTTACAGAAATTGAAAATCATTTCCAATGTAAATGACAAAAAATGATATCATTATTATTTATTTTAAATAGACAGCTAGATCTCTCTAGGATGACTTTAATAATTTACTTACCACAATGTCTAAAAACAATCTGGGTCGGATAGGGCAACTTTGGCCTTTGAGAGGTTGTATCTCTTTCTTTGAGACAGAAAGCAATTTTCTATTTTATGGAAGGACCAACAGTAAACTTGGACCAGGACTCTGGGATCTGTGCACTGGGTTTTCTCAGCGAACTCTTTAGTTTAGAGAAACACAGTATTACCAGTTTGATTAAACCAGGAATCTCAAGTGCAAAGTAACGAATGGATCTGCTGATTCATCTGACATGAGAAGCCTATGTTTATTCCTTCATATTATAATAGAATGTTTTTATATTGTGTTGCACTTTACTCCTCTTTCTTCAACTGTGTCTGTTGCAAACAAGTAAAGAGTTGCAGCAATATTTTCATCTCTGAAAGTATGTGTGCTACAAACAAAATATCTGCTGCATTTGTTATATTTTAAATTACTAGTATATTTATTCATGTGTATAGATGTTCCTTAAAAAGATTTTCCTATTTAATTTTAAACACCGTAAAGGTAGAGACTGTTGTTTTCTTCAGAGTTATCCACAGTGCATATTAGAAAAGCTGGAGTATGCAGGAATTGTTAATTGCCTCTGTTTTCCACTTCACTTTGCTACTGCAGACTTGATCAAAGACTCTGTTAGAATGAATCCCACCTTTGTTCCAGTTAATAGTCATCCCTTTGGAAGAAGTAAACATTGCTATTTTAAAAAAGCAGTAAATATCATACACTGAAAAAAAGTTCCAATTAGTACAAGAATAAAAAAATGAAATCCAAATTAAAGACCAAATTATTCTATTGTTCTGAAAATTTGGAGAAGCTCGAGTTTCTGAGACATTTTTCTTTGATTGGCTTAATATATATCATCATCTCATACACCTGTACTGATGATTTTATTTTTTAAAAAGTAGAAAAACTGACTCAAACCTGAAAAATTTTAGTAACATAAACAGTTAAATCAACATAAGTATATTTTTGAAGGTAGTTTGGGGCATAAATAGTTTTAAAATCTATTCCAGCTGCAACTTTGACATGCTGGTTTAAGGCTTTCAAAGTTATAAACGATAGGGTTTAACATGGCACTATCAATTAAAAAGGCTGGGAAGATAATGAAACTAGTATTTTTAAAAATAAATTGTATGATATATGATAGAATTTCTTGGAGAAAAACCTTTCAGCTCAAATGTGTCAGTTCCTATATGTTATGTGTAATTATATTTTTTCAACTATCAACTTATAGACGCATTTGAAAAATCTAAATGATGTTAATGTACCTTTTCTAAAAAGGAGCAAACTTCTCCAAATTATGAAGAAGTGTTTATTTTCTGTACTAATTGTGATTACTTTTAAGTGCCACTTTTATTCTTTGTACCACAGAATTCTATAATATGTATCAATGTAAAGATCTTCCCCCCACAAGATAATGGTAATACAAATGACAGCTTTATAGTTATTGAAAACCTTTCCTCCAATATCTCTGTTTAATGAGGGCAATGAAATCATATTACAATATAGTAGTAAGATTTTTTTTTCTATTAAATTGAAGCAACAAACAATGTTACAAAATTCCCATTAGAAATTACCAAAATATGATGGCTTCTTTCTTCTGTAAATTACATGGAAGGCGATGATCATTTTGAACAATCTCAGTGAACTAAATATTTTGTAGTTCAGTCTCTTAACCCAATGATTATTGGAAATTTCCAAAGGAAACTTAGAATTAGAAAGATTTGATTCAAAAAGCACACTGTAGGTTTAAAATCATTCCACAGAGAACAGAGGAGCCAGTATCCTCATTGGAATGCAATGTCAGATATAAAGGTCTCATTGGCACTTCTAATCCTACTTAGTTCCCATCTGGGCTACATGCTGAGTAGAGGGCCAATGGGCCTGTCATGGCACCCACAGAGGTAGTGCTGAGATGAATTTGCCTCAAAAGCTGTAAAGGCCAGGGAACCTGCTAGAGATTGTGGGGTGTCTAGCTCTGAACAACAAAGTAAAGGCTGAGCCTGCAAGCAGAGATAGCTGGACACAACAAAGCTAAGCACTAATAGATCTCTACTTAATCAGCTGCTGATTTGGCCACAGATGCTAATCAGAATGCGCAGAGTTAAAACTATGTGTGCCCCAAGAAATATCAGGCTGTCCACTGTATAACCAAGACTGGCAAGAACCTCGGGGCCACTGTATGGACCTGAGAATCCATTCTCCACAGTCCTTTGAGATCCCACAAGTGTCTTTGCATTCATACATCAAACAACGTGAAGGAGAGCTGGACAGCCCAGCTAACGGGATGAAATTTTCCTAGCATCTTACTTGGAAGGTTGTGAAGAAGACTGGGTGAGTTATAAGGTTCTAGCTGGAGTAAGTCCATGACCACACTACAGAGGGAAAAGCACACTATGTATACATTTAATATGTGTGTTTCCTGCCATTTATTCAATTTCATTGCTTCTAAAACTTTACTTTGCCATTCTTTATATCTGTGATATAATTATTATCTAACATTGATTAACACTTTTCTCTTTACCCTAAAATTGATGGGCTGTATCTACAGCTGAAACCTAATAGCCCATTCCCTAGACTTTAAAGAGAACTACCAACAATTGCAGCCAGAACCTGCAGAATCAACCCATGAAATAGAGAACCTGCCACTCCAAGAATAAATGAGGGGATGCCTGAGGAGGTGAAGAAAAAGCGATCAGCTTTCAGTTTAATGTAAGTGGTGAGAACTGAGTCTCTCTATTCCCAGTTAAGTAAGAGGAATACCAGCCCCAATCTCCATGCTTGTTTGATAACAGTGAGGGTTAATGGGGAGGGTATAAAAGTTCGAGGGCTTGTCTTCGAGAATGGAAAATGAGGCATTCACATCTGCAGTCAACCTGCTTAGGCAACACTTCTGCTTCTCTGCAGAATGCCCACCTGAGCGTGTGTATGTTGGTGATCTGGGAAAGAAAGGGCATCTCATAGAGAGTTAGGAGAAATGGAGCAGGCAGTGTCCTCCATTTTGGCATGGCAAAAATGTATGTTTTTCATAGGCCAAGTGCAACCCTCCAGAGAGGATTAAGGTGAGCTGTCAGCATGCCCACTATGTAAGGGAATCTTGGTAGCAATGGGCCCAGGGTGGACTATCAGATCCTGGAGCTGGAGGGTACTAGAGACGGGATTGTGAACCAGATCCAAGTTTCTCATTTCAGGAGCTGTGCTCTAGGAGGCCCTGGAGGACCTCTCAAGGACCTCACACATGTGCTCAAGGAGGAGGCTAGCACTGGGATGCTTGCTTGCTGAACAGAACAGACAGCCAGTCAGCGTCATCCAGAAGGGCAACAACAACCCACCATGGGAGGACTGCAGCTGATCGCTGTTGAAGTGACATCTGCCTGTCTTCCCCGCCCTCAGTCCATCCTCCTGATCATGAAGATCCAGGGCTTAAAGTTTTTGAGGGCATGGGGGATGCAGTGAAAAGAACTGACCCTTCTCTTAGACTATTTCACAAACATAGCCAGAGATGGCAGAAGGAAAAGCATTGCATTAAATATAAAACTGGTATTTTAACATGGATTGGACTGAATTCCAATAAGGAAAAAATTTCAGAGAGTTACAAAATCTGCCAGAGGTGACATTCAGGAGTGGGAAAGGGGATTCAAATAAGAATGGCTTAAAATAGTAACAGGAAAAAAAATAAAGCCATTTTATGTTTATAGCCTCAATATACTGCTTTTACAATGAATGAGCAATTATGACTTTAGATAAAAGTAACAGATACTATTTTATAAGAAAAGCAAAAAGAAACCTAACATTTATTGAGCACACATTAACAGGTAGGTAGTTTGCTAAGAGTCAATCTCCATTATCTTATTTATACTTGCAATGACTTGCCTATAGTTCTCCTCATTAAACAATGAAACTGAAGTGAAGGAAATTAAATAATTTAACCAGGCAAACAGAGCTAATGAATGATGGATCTAGGATTAAATTTACGTAAATATGACGTCAAAGCCAGTACTTATTCTACTGTTTGATGGCAGTGGATACCATCAACTGAGGTGCACAGTTAGGCAAACTCCATGTTAAAACTTCCTCAGTGTCTGCTTTCTTTTTCATGTCTAATCCAGTATAATGATCATTCTGTGAGGTATGGCATACTTTAATTAGATTTTTCAAATGTATATGATGATTCTCTGTCAGTTCAAATACCAATTCTCTGTAAAAAAAGTGTAAAGTCTTGGCTTTATTGTAAATTTCCATTGTTTGGGTGGTCTACTTTGGTACCATGGAGATGATATTCATAGACAGATGTTAACAAGTCATCATAAACACTGCCTGTTCTTGCTTTCTGCTGAAAATGAGTAGTAGTTCTGTTAGCATTTCACGGCACATTGCCATTTGGATTTGACTCAAACCTTCTCCCTTGACACATTTTCACTTTGAATGACTATTTTCTTTTTTGTTTGCTTCTGGTTCAGATACCCGAGGTTTCAATTTCCATTTTGAAGAGTGAATGGCAAGAAGGAAAGAAGCAAGATGAAGCCTGGGCAGAGAAGATGGCCCTTTAAAATTTTCAATACTGGAGATTTTAGTAGAACAACTCTAAAGGAAAGCACTGACTGAATGATTTATTCAGACTTTCCCATCTTAAGAACTCCAAGTTTCTAAAATCAAATTAATTCATTTGATACTCATCTGTTCCCTTAGCTTCTCTGAGTTAGATTCATAATTTTGAGAAATCCTATTTGTCTCTGCTCAGTGTTTGATTAAATCTTAGTAGTACATTCATGTTTGGCCTAAGTCTACTTAAAGTTATATAGTTTTATCATTGGAGCTAAGACTGAATTATATCAAATGCCTCTTTTTTTTTTTTTTTTTGTATCCTCTATTTTAATATCTTTATCTTTAGAACCAGTTAGGGACATTTCTTCATACATTGCAAATATTTAGTAGTTTTATACCTTAAGACCTCACGTGCTTTTAGCCTTACCATTTATATCTGTTTGGAGCTCATTTTTTTTTCTAATTGCATATCTGTAGCAATTTAAATTGCTTGGAATTCATTCCAACCAGTAAATAACTGGTCTCATAGCAGTAGGCAAAGCATTAGTCTCTCATCAACACACAGGTATCTCTGAGTTGAAGAGAAAAACAAATTAATAAAACAAAACCAAACAAAGACATATACAGAATTTATTAATATTATAATATAAATTGAGAGGTATAATTAACTCAATTCTCTAGACAATAAAAAGAAAAAAAAGTAAATAAGATCTCCAATTATACCTGGAAGTTTTAAGGTACAACTTTCAAAGATGTATTTCCAGAACTGTATATATGTCTTACATTTTTATCTCTGCTTTCACAATTGTACTCATGATTGGTTAACTTAAGGCCAGATGAGTGGGCTTATTGAGGCAGACGACCAGCTTAATCTTATCCATCCTCGTTAAGTTTTTGAGACTATGCTTCTTATAAGCATCAACACTTTTATTTTCCACTCTATTTTTACAAAGCATAAAAGCAGATGCTTTATTGTAGTCAGTAAATAAAACATTCGCATAATAAGACAAACCTTGCTTTATTGATAAAGATGGTGATGTTCTGAAATTAAGCTGTTTGTCAAAGTACCATCCAAAATGAGAGAGCTTAAAATATTTAACTGCCAGATGCTGCATAAATGTCTGAATTTAGCAAATGAAAGGTATGAGTGTTATCAATGAACAATGCATACAAGTATAGTTTACATAAAAGTTGAACTTAAAATTTGAGTCTAAGTTTTACATTTACATTTCACAGTCAGTCTAGGTTTTGCTGTATATCCAGAGATAAAAAATTTTAAAGACCCCACTTAGATTATCTCGAATGCCCTTTCTATCAACTTTAAGGGCCACTTATATTATCCCTGACCTAACGTCTGTAGAAGGTGAAGTTTGGAAGGTCAGAGGCCATGGGTAATACTGACTAATACATATTAAGAGAGAATAGAAAGCATCCGTTGGTTGATGTAAGAGTTAGATGAAAGCTACTTAAGAGCATCTATTCTAAATTCACTTCACTAGATAGGTGACTATGTGAGTTGGATGATTACATTATCTTTAGCAACCGCTTATTCTTTTAAAGTAAAAGGACAGAAGAAATTGCCCGGATTCACTTTTTAAAAATGAAGATAGATATCAAATTCTCTGAGTATTCCTATGAGCCCTCTCTTCCAAGCACTGTGTATATCCTACTGAGTAGTTATTTGAAAAGCTCAATGGCTAAAAGCTCTTTGAACTGTATTTTTCTTTATAGCTGAATGAGAACATCTGAAAGTCCATCTTCCATTTTCTTTTATTGACACTAACTCAGCTTGACAGTCTGCACCTAAGAGAACTATATATCACAATGTAAACTAGAGTTGGCCAGAGATTTAAATGCTCTTCCAGCCCTGAACTTACAAGGCCATTTTTTAACGTTTATCTTGTTTGTAGACTGCCATGCAAAGTAAGTTCCCATGTAAAGTGACTGCCTTTGTTCCACATGGGGTTCACTTCCGTTTGTGAGTCAATCTTTTTTCTCTTTACTACATTGCAAAACACTTTAGAAGCCCCAGAAAGTAATTCTGCCTTCTTTCTCCTTCAATGTTCATCCATTTGTGAACTTACGACAAACCAGATGTCTGTCACAGTCACGAAAATCAGATTATTTGATAAATAGACATAAATTATGCACATAGAACTAGGTGCAGTTTTATCTCTGAAGCAGAATGCACAGTTAAGTCTTCAAACAATTCTTTCTTACATCAGTTTAAATTGAGAGATCCCATTTTTCTATGATTTTTCCTGATACTCGAAATTGCTCCCAAATCGAAACCATTGCTTTTGGGTACCATGATGATATGACACCCAGAACTTTGATTATGTATATGTTACTTTTCTTAACTTGTGGGAGGAAATCACACTTACAACATGTAAAAAACATGTATTTCCATTCTCATTTTGTGTTTTTGTCCCTGATTGCATCCTGACATTCTATGAATTCCCAATTTCTACAAATAGTTGTAACCTGATAAAACCATTTTTGGTGCTTTTGTTTTCTAGTGCTTGACTTTTGAATATTTGCCAAGTGGACTGATTTGCTAAAGCAATAACAGCTTTGGTATAATGTCAGCTTTTAGTGGAAGCAATTATTTCTAAGCAAAGCCCTTAAATTCATTCTTTAAAAATGCCTCATTGTATGTTAACATACAAGACACCATTGGAGGATACGTGGTTCCCGCTGCTGAAGAATTCACCTTCTGTGGGGAAAGAAAGGCATGTATACAACACAACACAATCTGTGAAGTTGAGTGTCATCAGGAGGTAGAAGAAAAGAGTTGGAGGGCCAGGAAGAAGGAGAAAGAGTAAAAGGTGTACTCTAATATAAGAAAATGTGACTCCTTGAAAAGTAGTTAAGAATTTGATACGCAGAAATGAGATTGAAGGCAGAGTGGCAGGACATCACAAAAATTAGAACGGCTTGGCTTTTCTCTTAGAATAAAATTCAAGCTCTTTTCTTTAGCATACAAAGCTCACATCAGTGATTTTTCTCTTTGGCTGAATTTCAGAAACTGAAGCCTGACCTTCATTCTCAGAGATTCTGATTTAATTCATCTGCAGGTAACCCTACCCAGGGACTTACTGATGGGAGTGAGCTGGCCCCTGTCCTCCTTTCAGACCTCATTCCCT
>NW_011888834.1:8239690-8244595 GCF_000151845.1 Pteropus vampyrus
ATATTTGCCAAGTGGACTGATTTGCTAAAGCAATAACAGCTTTGGTATAATGTCAGCTTTTAGTGGAAGCAATTATTTCTAAGCAAAGCCCTTAAATTCATTCTTTAAAAATGCCTCATTGTATGTTAACATACAAGACACCATTGGAGGATACGTGGTTCCCGCTGCTGAAGAATTCACCTTCTGTGGGGAAAGAAAGGCATGTATACAACACAACACAATCTGTGAAGTTGAGTGTCATCAGGAGGTAGAAGAAAAGAGTTGGAGGGCCAGGAAGAAGGAGAAAGAGTAAAAGGTGTACTCTAATATAAGACAATGTGACTCCTTGAAAAGTAGTTAAGAATTTGATACGCAGAAATGAGATTGAAGGCAGAGTGGCAGGACATCACAAAAATTAGAACGGCTTGGCTTTTCTCTTAGAATAAAATTCAAGCTCTTTTCTTTAGCGTACAAAGCTCACATCAGTGATTTTTCTCTTTGGCTGAATTTCAGAAACTGAAGCCTGACCTTCATTCTCAGAGATTCTGATTTAATTCATCTGCAGGTAACCCTACCCAGGGACTTACTGATGGGAGTGAGCTGGCCCCTGTCCTCCTTTCAGACCTCATTCCCTACCATGTTCTTCCTTTTCACTAACCTCCTACATCCCACCACCCCCACCTTGTCTTCTGCTCCCCAATAACATCATCTCTTCCAAGGGTAACCTGCTGTAACCTCTACCTGGACTACTCTTTCGGAGGCAATAACAGCAGCTAACATTTTCTGAGTGCTCACAATGTCCCAAACGCACGGTAGCACATACACTGGGAAATGTATTAACTCGTTTAATTCTCCCAACAAACTTATGAGGTGTCCCAGCTTTACAGGTGAAGAACCTGAAGCACAAAGCTATGATGTATGTGCCTGTGTGTGGCAGCGCTGGGATTTGAACTGATGTAGTCGAACCTCAGAGCCCTGATGCCAACACTGTGGAGCCACCTCTTATTTTCCTTCATGTCATTTAAGTCTTTATCTAAATGTCACCTTCTCTGAGAAGCATTGGTTGACCATCCTATCTAAAATATCTTCTGCCTCACTCTGATTATTCTCTAATCCCTCATCTTGTAATTATAATGTTTATTTAAGTCATTCCTCTACTACGATGTAAACTCTACAAACTTGATTATATCTGTTTGTTTCCTACTCTATCTCTAGCACCAGAAAAATGACACAGAAGGTTTTCAGCAAATATTTGTCAGAAGAAAGAATGAATTTCTGCTGTAAGAGGTACTTGAGGGGAAAATGAATTAGCTCCAAGCATTTTTCTTTTCTAGTGTATGCCTAGCATAATGATTTCATAATTTGAAATCCTAAAGAGAGGGCAAAGGTTAAAGACTGATGATTTCATATATTCAACTCAGCATTCCTGGTACCTAGTTTTTATGGTGGGCACCCATAGCAGACACTGCTGGCTGCTAAGCCTGCATTCATTCTCCCATGTCCTTGCTGGCAGAGCTCTCATTATTGTCCTGGTTTCCCTTCTCTGAGAGACTTCAGGAGAACCTGGCTGCATCCCATTCCCATGGGGCAAATTGTGAGAGCATGAGGCCCTCGCAGTGGTCCTATTGCACTTGATCATTTAGGTCACGCAATATGACAGAGAGACAACCTGAGTGAAAGTCTGCAGGAGGCCTCTGACAAGGGGGGAAGCCTCTTAAAAATTAAAACAAGAGAATGAGCTCATCCTCTGCCCTCGGAAGCAACCACGTATGAAGGGAATTCCTACAGCCGTTATTCCATCTCGCAGCAATGAAGTTAGACAGATTAAAGGTTAAGAAAAAGGGCTTTGGAGTCTGAACACTGGCTTTACTTTCCAACTCTGCCACTTGCTAACCATGCAGTCTTATGCGTGTTGGTTAATTGCTCTGTGCTTCATTTCCTTTCTCTGTAATGTGGGCAATAATAGTGTCAATTTCACAAAATATTTTGAGGATAAATGAATTCATATGTCTCTAAATTTCCCTCATTTGTAAAAGTAAGACTAATAAGAGGTCTCCTTCATAGGACTATTTTGAGGATGACATGAATTAAAACATCTCTAAGGCCCTTAAACCAAGGCTGACACACAGATAGTGTCATTAAGTGTTAGCCGGAAACAAAACAAAACATCAGGAAGTCAGAGCCAAAGCAGTCTCACGGAAGCAAACTGGGGCCCTGATCATACTGAACTTGGAGCTACCTTAGCTTTGTAATGCTTCTATGTTGGAATTTCTATAACTCTAATATATAATAATAATGTCATAATCTGAGCCATTAGAATTAGGGTTTTCTGTATCTTCCAGTGAAAATCGTCTTGACTGACATACTGCCCAAAAGTACAGGGTAGCGGAACTGATGTCCATCTTTTTCCACTGTACTCTAGTTTGGACTCTGCTTAAGAAGAAAAAAGAAACTCTTACTGTCGATAGTGAACACAGTTTTCACGAGGGTGAATATTAGCATTTTAAATCAGTCTCAACATTTAACTGCTCATCACTTTGATGACCAATACAGCTGATGACAATCGTAGAACACAGTTCTGAATGCAGACACTATTTAAAGGTCCTAGAATCATGCAGGGTTTTAAAAATCTTCACGTTAGGCTGAAACAACAAGAAAATCTTTAAATTTTTGCTTTCTTCTGAATCTAGCTTCCATAGCTAAAATCCTAAAGTCTGGAATATGCACTGTTTAATTTTCTAAGAACTACTGAATCTCATTTGAGCAAAACCAGTTTGATCGATGGGTCCAGCTGTGACCAGTGTGTAGCATAAATTTTCTGATCGCTTTAAAATGTTGGCTATGCAGCTGTCATCTGGAACTTTACAGCACACTAGCATTAAGATGCCAACGCTATTTTACAGTCCCGCCTGTATCAGTGAGAGAGATAGCATTCTTTAGGGGAACTTCAACATACAATTTGTTCCATATCCTAGTGATGCTGTAATCAGCGTTAATGTTTTGTTTCTCTTAAATTTCCATCTTAGTGTATTTGAGTAGTTTAGAATGGGGTTATCGCAGGATAGTTTTTGATGGCAAATGTACAAGGGTAAAATAGAGTTGCAAGTTCAATGGCAACTTTAGTGAGAAGAAGGAGTTTTGAAATGGCCAGGTAATGAATTAAAATGTTTCATATAACATCATTTTAAAAGATGCTTACCTAGGTCCTCTCTTTGTTGTGCAGCGTTGACATGCCCGTAGAAAGAAATAATTAAATGTTAGGGTATCTTGATGTCCAGCTTGGAATAATACATCATTTATGTGCTTTCATCTTTCCCATTGTCAAACCAAAGGGGAGAAAAATGATCATTGAGGTAGAAATGTCTGTTTTGACATTATAAGGAGGTGAAAAAATTTCTTTCAGGCTACTACTTCTCACTGGAGTCCATAAACATTAATTACATGGTCCATTATATAGTAGTGTAGCTTTCTCCTTCATTTTCTTTAAGAATATTTCTGCTCCAATCCCATTTAAGCATGTTTAGTATAAGAATAAATTGTGACCTTGACCACCATAGGTTCTCAGCAAATACTTGCTGCTGATTTTAGTAATATCGAGAAAGAGAAGCATTCATTGTAGATATGTGGAATGCTTGGTAGCATATTTATTATAGTGAGCATTCAGGCATTTCTTTTTTTTTGGAGACTATTTCACATAAAGCGGAAAATCTTCTATAGCTGTTAGAGTTATTTTGTCTCATAAAATATCTTGACTTATTATTATTTTTTTTTAGCTGAACTGAATTGTCCTTGTGTGGCTTCCCCTCTGTTCACTTGTTCTCTGTCTCTTTTTGCACATAGCATTGGTCACTAATGATTTCAGTTCCTTTGGTTCAAAGAAAAATTTTTCTCATTTTGCTATTTTTCTGTTCTAATGATCAAAGGTTTAAACTTGTTCATATTTTCTATTAATTAGCAGGAAAGCGATTCTACTGCAGCATAGCTGAGACAGATCTTATGAGAAGTCCTGGTCAATGGAAAGAGAATGAAATGGCATAACTGTAAAGAAAAGGATCAAAGGAACATGTAGTTAAATCTGGCTGATCTCTCTGAGTTTAGAATCATAGTGATTATTGAGGAACATTGCAGAGCTGAATGAAATGGACTTTCCAAAACCATTTTCGTTATTGTTGCCATTTTATTTCAGGGTGAAGACGAGAAGACGGTAAGAAGTTACAAATCTAGGGAGAAAGTCACAAAGCTTAGATCATTTCTACTTTTTATAAATCTCCATGTTATGCTTCACCATTACCATGTTAGGGTTTTTCTTAACAACAGAAAAATCACATAAATACATATTTTTAAAAAAGAGCATTATCTGCTTCACTCTCAAAGTAATTTGCCTTTAATGTATGGGAATGTTAGTTTTTATATTCTTACTTAAAAAACATATTTCATCCTTTTCCATTGAAAAGATTTTTTAAATTTATGATACAGAAAAATTTCTTAGTCTTTGCATATTTAAGTGGTCATTTTGTGCTATATTTGTTTGTGCTTGTTAATAGCATCTTTTATAATGTTCTGTGTACTGTATAGGAAGCTATTTTGCCTTCTAGTTGGTTGAGGACAGAAAAAAACCCCACAGAGATAAAAAATATAAAAAGGTTGAAATATCAAAGATAGACTAAGACAAAGGCAACACTCATCTAATGAGGGTTCAAAAAAGACAAATGAAAACAGAGAAGAAACAAAATTAGAATAAGTAATAAAGAATTTTTTCATATTGATAAATAATCCCTTAGATTGTAGAAGCAACTTAAATCCTGATCAGTAAAAAGGCACCGTGATATATTATAGGAGAACTGCAGAACAAAGATGAAGATAAAAATATTAAAATGTGCAGAGGTAAATCACAAATTATTAATAATAATCACAGGAATTATAATT
>NW_011888834.1:8244645-8249529 GCF_000151845.1 Pteropus vampyrus
CATATTTAAGTGGTCATTTTGTGCTATATTTGTTTGTGCTTGTTAATAGCATCTTTTATAATGTTCTGTGTACTGTATAGGAAGCTATTTTGCCTTCTAGTTGGTTGAGGACAGAAAAAAACCCCACAGAGATAAAAAATATAAAAAGGTTGAAATATCAAAGATAGACTAAGACAAAGGCAACACTCATCTAATGAGGGTTCAAAAAAGACAAATGAAAACAGAGAAGAAACAAAATTAGAATAAGTAATAAAGAATTTTTTCATATTGATAAATAATCCCTTAGATTGTAGAAGCAACTTAAATCCTGATCAGTAAAAAGGCACCGTGATATATTATAGGAGAACTGCAGAACAAAGATGAAGATAAAAATATTAAAATGTGCAGAGGTAAATCACAAATTATTAATAATAATCACAGGAATTATAATTCGACAGCAAATATCACTTAGCAAAAATTAAGTGTGGAAAAAGAAATATGATCCTGAAAATATTGAGAGAAAATAATTATCAACATAAAGTATTCTTCAATAGTAAACATAAAATAAAGATACTTAACTCAAGGGTTAATTTTTATCACTCATAGAATTTCACTGAAAGAACCATTAAGGGATGACATTTATTAAGAAAGAAATTAAACCCAGAAAAGAGCTATAGTAAAAAAAAAAGAAGCTGGTAAATATGTAAAATATAATAAGAACTTGATGATTATAAAAGCAAATTAAAAAATTTTAAACACAAAGGGGAATTAATATACTAGGCAAAAATTATAATGAAAATTGGTCAAAATTCTAAGTTCCTTGTATTATGTAGGAGTAAAACAAAATATTAATGTACACCTTTATCAAGTCCAATATGCACATTAAAATTTAAGAGTAATTAATTAAAAAGTTAAGAGTAATCAATAAAAGAATAGGGTCTTTAACATGGCTATAGAGAAGGCACGTGAACTAGAAGATATATTTAATGATATTATTTAGAATGCGGTACAAGGAATAAGCATGTGTAAAATGAAATAAGAGTTTAAACAGAGGTTTTAGAAAGTCTTTAGGCCACTAATTAAAGTTCCAGAAGAAAAGGATAATAGAGAAAAAAAGATTTGAAGATATATCGAGTGTTCATATTTTAGAGTTCATAAAAGATTACAATTTGTATAATCAATAAGTCGAATAAATAAAACATATTCATATTCCGTGAAACCATATTATTATTCCCAAATACTTCCTGCTCCTTCCTAAGGAGGAAAATTATTTCTCCACCTAGTTAATATTGAGTTTGGCAATGTAACTTGTTTTAGTTAGAGAAATGGAGGGAGAAGTGACATGGGTCTCTTCTTAGCTAAAGCCTTAAGAGATAGCAAAAGTTTTGTCAGCCTCCCTTCCCCTCTGTCATGATCCCGAAAATGCCTTCAGTAAGTCTTGTCTATTAGCCTATATCTGAGACAAATGACATGGAGCAAAGCCATAGTCAGCCCACAATGGACATGTAGCTCATTGCTATAATCTACTGATAAATTTTGAAGTTTTTTGTTAATGCAGTTCAAACTAGCTAAGCAGTTCTTTATAGGAAGTGATTTTGCCCCCCAACTCCAGGATTATTTTTCAAGGTCTGGATCATTTTAGGTTGCTGCAATTGGGAGAGGGAGGTGGTGATGGTGTTGCTGGCATCAATTGGACAGAGGCCAGGAATTGCTACTAAACATCCTACAAGATAAAGAAAAGTCTCCGCAACAAAGAATTATCCAGACCCAAATGTCGGTGGTGCTGAGGTTCAGAGCTCCCTGATGCAGCCTATCTTAATAGTCATTTGCACAAAGACACATTATAGTGAAACTGTAGATCATCAAAGACACAGAATTCTTATAAGGAACCACAGAGAATTGACTGATTACAATCAAATAACAATAGTTCTGTGAGCTAAGTTTTCAATAGAAACCAGAAGACAATGAAATAATACTTTAAAATTCTCAGAGAAAATAACCAAGGACATAGAATTATATAACCAACAAAACCATCCTTTAGGCATGAGAGTAAACTAATGGAATTTTCATATAAACAAAAACTAGAACATTTGCTACAAATAGACTCGAAGTAAAGAGTGTATTGCAGACTCTCTCTACACCAAAAGTAATCCTAGTTTGGAAGTCTAATAAGCAAGAAGTGATCATGAGCAAACGAAGCAGTAAATATGAGGATATATTTAATAAACATTGAGTATATAAAACAATATCTTATAGAGTCAAAAAATGAAGACAAAGCTGAAATACATAACTAGAATGTAAAAAATCACAGTACAAATTTGTTTCTTTTTTTTTTTAAGTTTAGTATAGTTTAGTATAGAAATTAAAATTTCTGAGGCCTCCGAGACTTAAAATATGTAAAATGCAACTTGGCAGAAATACAAGAGAAACTGACAGATCAGTGGGTTTTCACATATGCCACTTTCCACACCCCTAGTATTTGCTGAAATGAGATTGTGAAGCTAGTACTGGAAAATTAAAATGCAAGATAGGCTCCTTTTCAGTTTCATGGTATAAGGTTTTTCAACCTAGAGATAAAAATTGACCTACCTACCACCTAGATAGAAAACTATCAGTTAAATGTACATGCATATATAAAAACATAACAGAGAACTTTGCAAATTCATGTGTTCATATTATTTCCGAGTCAGACTCTGGCTGCTATGTCGATTGATGTTGACATGATTGCATCTAAAATTAATGGTTTTCTTATATTCACTGGTAATGTGCAGTCATAAGATAAAGCATTTCAACTTATTTTCTATTATGTGACACAATTAATGTTACATTTATTATTTAAAATCACTGGGAACATAATTAGATATACCAAATACATACAAAACGAATGGAAATTTTAAAATATACTTTTTTATTCGTTCACTATATATCACTCTACCTTTTAGCCAAAGGTGAGCAACAGCCAAATAGAGTTAAAGATTAAACTTATAATGGTGATGTATAGTTTTTAATTTTAATATCAAAGTCTGTGGAGAAAAGATAGAGAACAAATTAAAATTATGAAGAGAGTATTAAACATGCTATTCTGGCAGGACACAAATTGGTTTCAGAGTATTTTAATATAGAGGTTAATGAGAATTTGTTGGACTAGCTTCATTTGTGAAATTAATAACCCTCATATATTATTTTTACTCTTCATTTATTTTCCCATAGCACAGGTATTGCACATTTGATAAGTTGACACATTAGATATGCAGCTATTTTTCTCAGATATGTAGTTTAAATGTGCTTTGTGATTATTACTAACTGGGCATACTACTCATTATGTTTTAATGCAATGTAAAAAAACAAACAAATTTTTAAAAACCTATTTTTCCTCTATTACTTGAAAAATTCAAGTAGAAAAAATTTTATTTGGTCTATATTGGAAGGTAGCAATCACTTTCTGAAATATTATGCCATGTTTTCCTGAGTTTTAGTTTGGATGGTGATCCATATATAATAGATTCACTCAGTATCATAAATCACTATTTCATATTTTATTTTCACACCTAATTTGTCTTTGGGAAAATTAACTAGAGCTGAATTTTGCCAAGTGACAGTTAGATTGCTTCTATAGCTCTATTTGAAAATATATGTACTACCAACACTTTATTCTGAGAGTTGGACAGCGAAAGCTCTTACAAGCATTTGTCAAAGGAGTAAATGAATTAAGACTGTCAGGAAAAGAAAATATAATCCTAATGATAAAAAAAAAACCATACCACAACATTTTCAAGAGCTTACCATGAGCCACACAAGTTCTTACGTGATCACTGTAGCTGAGATACCAGTTCTAATGCTATTGTCAGGGTCCAGGTCAGAGATGACAGTGGCTTCCATACTTTGAAAGTATGGTCAGAGGAAGCCTCTCTTAAGGATTAATGCTGAGATGAAACCAGAAGGATGAGAACAGACACATGAAGATACAGAAAAAGAGCCTTTCAGACAGATACAGATACAGATAGATGGTGGTGAACTGGAACATTAGATGGCGTATGTATAAATTAGAGAGACAATAGGTTCAGGGAAAGGCTAGAGAAGTAATCAAGAGCCAGATCACATCTGTCCTCGTAAACCCTGTGAGGAGTTTGAGATTCACTTGGAAGCCACTGCAGATCACAGCCTATGGTCCACAAAAGTAGACCATTATAATAAGAACAGAATGAAAGAAGGGCCAAAGAAAAGTACAAGGAACTCAATGTTGCTCCAGAGAGAAAAGAACACTCTAATTTGACTTCAGTATTTGCATAAATCTTTTTTAAAAAACAATAGCATCTATGCCTTGAAGGACGAGTATGATTTCAGCCATGAGGAGAAAGGAGATAAGCACTTTCCACACTTTTTATACTAAGAATAACTAGTTCCAATAAAAAGTTTACTATTGGGTAGTGTATTAAATTACATTCAATAATTATTCTCCCACCCTAAATAAACATATCTCCCCCTCCAGCAAAAAAGTGAAGTTAGAGCATGTTACATTAACCCTCATCCATGTCTATACTCATGGGTGATATAACCACCTTAGGAAAACTCAGCTGACAAGAGTCATATTTGTGTTTTATTTTGAGAATTAATTTGTAAAAGCAGCATAGGGAAAATTGGTTAAATTTTCAAAGAAGTAGATGTATCATTTTGCTTTTGTAACCCTATTACATAATGGCAAGCACAATTAATTAGTAAAGAAGATATTAACCATGTTTTATTTGCATATAGCATAACGATATTGTTATAAAATGCTTTACATGCACCATCTTGCACTTTAGTATAACCATTTGAAATAGGTAATGTTATTATCTCCAACTTACAGATGAGTCCACTGAGGCTCAGTGATATTCAGGAAACATTTAAGACATTCATCTATGAAAT
>NW_011888834.1:8251154-8267289 GCF_000151845.1 Pteropus vampyrus
GCATCCTGTGCCCCAGATGCCTACCCACAATAATGTTCAGACTGTGTATATTTTTTTTTACTTGGTACTTTGTGAATATTAGAAAAATCTTAATTTTAGAAATAAGACATTCTATTAAGTTAATGTAAAATTGTACTGTTAATGTATGCATATTTATACATAACCACAAGTAATACACATGGAAATTCTGACTTAAGCTTTCCATTTCTCTTCATTAAGGACTTGGTAAAAAATTATGAACCAGGGTTGTTGGAAGATAAGATTTGCTAGATTGTACTCTGCCTATATGATCAAATTTCCCTTGTGCCTGTGTGTGGTACAAGATCACTTACTTAGGCCGAGATTCTAAAAGTTCAGTCTCTGCTTGTGCATCTGCTCCAATGACCTGGCTCAGACTTATCTTTTACCTCTCACCTCAGAATTCTTTTTTTTTTTTCCCCCGGGTGTGAAGACCTGAGCCTTGTAGTGAGTCTTTGGGGTCTAAGGACTTCATGTCTTGGTCTTAATTTTGCTCTATTTTATTCTTCGCTGTCACTTAACATTGTGCCTTATTGGTGTTTTCTATTTTACAGTAGGATAGAGGAGAATGTTTTTTTGCATTTCTGTTGGTAAAGTGACTTCTCAGTTGAGACTCAAGCTTGCAATGTCACCCACTAAACAGAATTATTGAAGTGGCACAGTGTTAAATATGCCTTTCAGAGATGACTATTTTAGGAAACTTTCTACTAGGGCACTAGAGAGACATTTAGAAAATTAATAGTTGGTCTGACTTTGCTTATATTGAAAAAATAATTAGTAAAACAGTAATTAGAGCAGTTCTCTCTTTTTTCTGACCAAAGAAAAATAGATCAACAGTTCGGCCAGCATTAGCAGTCATTAGGCAGTATAATAATTCTATGCACCTGTTCATCTGAAAGTTGAATGAATATGATTTAATGATTGTATCTCCCTGCTCTTAATTTAAAATTATATGTGACATATATCTGATTACTTGGGAATTTGTTTAGGATAGTATTTTCTCTATGTTTAATTTTTATGTTTTTTTATCAATGATTTATAAAATTAAATTTTTTATTTTGAGATGATTGCAGATTCACATGCAATTGTAGGAAATAACACAGGGAGGTCCCATGCACCATTTACACCGTTTCCCCCGATGGCGGTATTGTGTAAAACGATAGTGTGTTATCACAACCAGGGTATCGAAATTGATACAGTCAAGGTGCAGAACATTTCTGTCATCACGAGGATTCCTCCAGTTGTCCTTTTGTAGTCACACCCACTTCCTCCCCTGTCTCCTCGCCCTCATCCTTAACCCCTGGAAATTACCAACCTGCTCTCCATTTCTATAATTTTTTCCATTTCAAGAATATTATATAAACGTAATCATACAATATTTATCTTTTGGGAATTAGTTTTGTTCACTCAGAGTATTTCTATGAAGAACCATAGAAGTCGATGTGTGTATCAATAGTTTTATTATTATTATTATTATTATTAATTATTATTACTAAGTAGTATTCTATGGTATGGATGTATCACAGTTTTTTTTTTTAGCCATTCACCCAGTGAAGTACATTTGGGTTGTTTTCGGTTTTGTGTTATGAGTAAAGCTGTTGTGGACATTTGTGTACAGATTTTTGTATAACATGTCTTTGTTCCTCTAGGATAAATCCTGAAGAGTCCATTTATTTATTGCATGGTAGTTATTTTACAGAAACAATCATAAAGTAACACTTCAATATGGAAATTAGACAGGAAAAGACTTTCATAAGTTGAATTTTCATAAATTAAATTATATTTTTAACACAAGTATATCACTGCATTTTGAAAACTGAAGAATCTGTCTGTATTAGTAATAATTGTTTCCGATTATTAGCTTTACTCCATAGCTCCCCAAATGCTAGCTTCATTATGCATATTGACTTTTTAATCGATAGCTTCAAATCAATTTCTATAGAAAGTGCTCATTTCACAAGAATAGTAACAGTTGGAGTTTGCTTTGTGTTAGTCTCTTGATCATTCTGAAAATTGATTACTATCATGCCCTCTGGTGTCATATTTCCATTATCCAGCATTAAGAATGGTTTTAGATAGTTAAATTTTGACCTGTTTGGATTAAAATGATGTTCCTCTTCTTCTCAAAGGGCAAGAGGCTATTTCAAAACTAAGTCATTTGGGAATACAAGAAAGAAGAAAGCATAGAAGAGTCTTGAGTGGTTAAATTGTTGGCTTTTGAGTCCCTGACAAAACACTTTTTCATCTTAAATCACAGACATAAGGTAATATTTTATGTAAAATAATTGTTAGCCTTTTTTTCCTCTCTAGAGTTACCTATTAGTTAAATATGGGTTTAATGAAAAACTACAATTCTAGTTTATTTAATTAAGAGATTCTTTTTTTAAAAAAATCTCTTCAGCTTGGGGTAGGCTTTTCAATGTGTGCTACTCAGTGTTTTTCTTAAATATACAGAAATATATTTTAATAGTTGTGCAATTTATTCTAATTCTGAATTCTGACTAAAACCTAATTTCAAATGTAATTCATTTTAATGTTTTAAGATCAAAATCTGATTATTTACTGCTTACCCTACACTTTTTGAAAGGACAAATTATTCCAACTATTGAAAGTTTTATTATAATCTATGAGATCACTATAATGAAGTACGAAAATCTCTAAAGAAAAGCATGTGGAATCAGCACCTGAGTGAGAGTCCATTCTACAAAATGCTCATAGCTCATCATTCATGAGGTTTCCACCTCACTTTTGGCTGTGCATGTGGTACTCTTTCTATCTGTATAGAAAATCAAAACAAAATTTTTCTGATCCATGCTAATATAATTCTAATAAAATGGTTGTATTTTATGTCAATTTTTTTGATCCAAAGTAAATTATATTAACAGACAGTTGAAACACAATTGTTATTTCTAAGACAATCAAAAGAGAATATTATTGTTATTTTGTTGAGAGCAAGTTTTGAACTTAGTAACAATCACGAGAGAGGTGAGAAATGAGAATAGCATCCTGATCAATCAAATACGGTTAGGTTTCCCTTCTGAATGAATTCTAAGGATATGCATATGGGGGAGACCCAAGGAAAAACTAATTTTTAATCATTACCTAAGTGAATTACTCCTAAATGTGAATCAGATTCTTATATTGTAGGCTAGTGAGCTAAACTATATGTAAATACCAAGGACAATTTAGTTTAAGGCTATATGGGAAGCTGGAAGGATCCTCATTGCTTCTTTTCCCTAGACCCATCCCAAGGAGCCACCTTAATGAGTAGCTACCCCAGGCTGTGTTCTACCAAACCAGCTGCACTGAAATGAAGAAGAAGGTGAGGAAAAACACAGCAAAGAACAATCAGAGAAAGATACAACAGAAGAAAGCAACTGACCTCAAGAAGTTCTATTTATTATTTCCTTCTTTTATAAACTCTCTCTTAGAGGACTCCACACTTTCTTTGATAACAGAACACGTCCTACTTAAGAGTCCTCTGGAATGGATGGAAGAGAGTAAAGCATTGTACCCCCATAGATAGCCACGCGACCAAGGAAACTAGACATCGTCTCATTCAACCTCCTAATTTTACAGATGATGCTTGATGTTTGCAGAGTTTTACATACTTTTCCAGGTTCAGAAAGCTATTTTCATTTTAATGCATCCTGTTTCTCAATTCTGATTCCCCCCCAGCCCCAGATTTTCTAACTCATTCCCTAACTGAGGCTCAGTTCTTGTAGGACTAAAAGGTCAAAATCATTAAAATTGTGTTTTTAGTTCCTAAGAGAAGCCATGTAATTCAGCCTTTCTAGATAAGGAAGGAAATAATGATTTTAACTAGAATAGAATCTACGAAGTTCTATTCTAGTTAAAATCATTCTGTTCTACCACTCAAATGATAAGTTGCCGAGTATGTCAACAGCTGCTCATGTTTTTTTCAGGATGTCCAGGGCCCTTGGGAATCAGACTCTTCTTTTTTTAAAAATGCTCATCCCTCTGCTTTGTTTTTGCGAAGTTCTTTTCTCTCAAGAATAGCAATAGAGTAGAAAACGGCCTCTACAAATAAAAATAAACATGTAATATATTTTATACTTCACTATTATGAGGCAAAATATGGAGTAAAAAGAAAAAATAATAATTCTGGACAAGTTATAAATAGATTATAAATACAGTAGAGTCCTCAAAATCACAGTCTAGTGATTCTCAAGACCTAGTATATTTGAGACTCACCTGGAGTCCTTGTTAAAAGTTTAACCTTTCACAACATCTTCAAAGTATGTGCATTTTAAGTGAGAACTCCTCTCCAGTGACCTCACCATGGGCAGCTGGTTCTTTTCTAGATAATATTCTAAAAGAACTTTGAGAAACATACCATTTTTATCTATTAGCTGAAATACTCTCTTCGACACGGATGACTTTTGAAGCCATGTGATATGACTCAATGTTAACTTCAGTCCCTTCCGAATTCTGCTTCCCCATTACTTCTCCACTTATTGTACTGTTATTATCATCAAATCTTTATTTTTTTCCCAAGCAGATTATTCACCATTTGAATTTATTCGCCTCATCTACTATTTCAATTCATTTACGAAGAACTTGAAACAGGTGATTTTTGAATACCCTCTTACCCTTATAATGTTGTAATCTAGGATTCTGTCTAGCCAATGAAAATAAAAGAATGACTTATAGTTGCCAGTGATGAAACAGATGTGAAACAAAAGTATGAAAAATCAAAGTCATAATATATGTAGACAATTCTCTATTTCCACTATTGGTTTTCCTGTCAGCAAGCACCATCACTTTACCCATGTATTTAGTGATAATAATGACTCCTCTAGTATTAGAAATTAGCTGAAACTTTCAAAACCAATGCATAAAAAGTCAGAATATATATGTGCAAACTTGTTATTGGTACAAGGGCTATTCTGTTTTTATTTAAAGATATTGCGTGGGATGAAAGGGATTAAAAAAAATAGTTTGACAGTTTCTTGAAGAAACTAAATGTACACTGATAGTAAAACTTAGTAGTTGCACTCCTGAGCATTCGTCCCAGAAAAATAAAAACCTACATACACACAAAATGTGCATGCAAGATGTTTATAGAAGCTTTATCATAATGGCCAGAAAATGGAAATAGCCTATCTATTTTTCTGTGGGAGAATAATTAAACATAGTGTGGTACATCTACCCTATAGAATACTACTCAGCACTACAAAGGAATAAACCATTAGCAATGCAACAACTTGGATGAATTTCAAGGGAATTATCCAGAATGGAAAAAAAAAGCCTACCTCAAAAGGTCACGTACTGTATGATTCTGTTTATATAACCTTCTTGAAATGGCAAAATTATATACTTGAATAACCAATTAGTGGGTGTCGGGTTAGGGGTGCTGAGGGGAAAGGGGTAAATGTGTCTATAAAGGGATAGTGTAAGGGAGACATAAAACACATATACAAACACGGAGAAAAAATATTGTGTGAAGACAAAAATAATCAGAAAGCTCACACAACTTAGTTACTAATAAATCCCTGTGGAGATAGGCTGTCATTAGCAAGGGGTTCACAGGGAACAATTGCTTTAATAACAAGGTGGAATCATTTTTACGCTATACTATAAATTATTCGTTTTTACTCTCAGGGTGGAATAAGAATGTTTTCTTTCTGCTTTTCCAGCTGGTAATCATTAATATACATTTCTTAGAATAAAGGACACTATGCCTTTTAAATCCATTCCTCTATTGTATATTTGGATTTTTCATCCCAGTTGAAAGACCAGAATAGAGGTGCTGTAGGCCGCTTTGTACTGTCCCGCAGACCTTCTCTCTCCTCTCTCACCCAATAAAAAGAAAACAAAGGAGCAAATATCTGGCATTCATCATCGTGGTTTGGCTGTGATACATCTCTGTTTTGTTCTTATGTTTTAAACATAAAATCTTGACTGAAAGGAATGGTCCCTCTAGTGATGCGAAGTATCAGTACTTAGTATCAGCATCTCTTAACTATACTAAAGCTAGCCACTCATCCTGTGTGTAGGATGCTTTCCATTTACGTTGTGTGATTGGAGAAGAAGAAGGTTGATTTAATGTAATTGTATTCCCTATGTATTTGAGCGAGGATATATTGATAAGATATGGTTTCAAACAGCTTTAGTATTAAGCCTGATTTTGCCATTCTCTCTCATGGGAAAAACTTTTATTTTTAAGTTATAGTTTGGGAGAGAATAAAAAGATCATTTATGTCAAACCCAGTATGTGTTGACTACTTCATATACATCATTGTATTACTACTTAAATTTATTAGATTAGATATTATCTCCTTTTACTGATGATGAAATTAAACCCCAGAAAGATAAAGTACACAAGGTCACCTACCAAGTAAAGAGTAAAGAGGAGATTTCAACCCAGGTGCCTGACTGTGGCTCATCGTTGAGCTGCAGCTGGGTACTCTACAGTTGCTATTTGAAGTCCATACATAGATATTCTTGAAAAACTACCGACTGCCTCGTTTTACCCAGGACTGAGGAGATTCCCAGGATGCAGGACCTTCAGAACTAAAACTGGGGGAGTCCTGGGAAATCCAGGTCTTTAAATTCCCTAGACCTGGAGTTTGAAATCAAATTATTCCCCTGGCTTCTAAACACAAAATATTATTCAGCCTGTCATAAAAATCTTAATATTTCACCTGGCTCCTCTGATGCCACCTTAAATACTGTTTAGCCACCATGCCTACTTTCAGGTTATTTTCAACTAAGCCACACCTGTGTGCATGATTCTCTGAGAATAAGGACAGAGCATTCTCCTCATTGTCATAAGCATCTCTCTCTCCAGGCTCTTCTTTTATATTGGTGGAGACTATTCTTTCTCATCTCCATCTGTAAGGATATATGGATATATGTAGTATTTCAAATATAAATGAAGTTTTTTATATATAAATTATATTTCTGATTCACCACCATTAATTTTGAATTTATTTTAAATTAGTGTAATGATGAGTGTTGATAATGTTATATCATCCACAACTTCTAACAGGGAAACATTTTAGAGTAGATGACTTCTTTGATTTAGTCATGATATGTAGTCTTGAAACAGTGGCTATAACTGATATACACAAAAATTGAAAGAAAACACGTACGATAGTATTTTAAATGCCTAAGACCTTCTCTCTTATTTCGAATGCAAACTATAATCTTCTAAAAGTACTAGTCGTGTTCCTTCATCATCTCATACAAAAGGTAATAAAATATTTACTGACATACAACTATTCTTTATGTTGCCCAGAACATTAGAAACATTAACACAAACCTGCGACTACACAAAGGCCATTTTCTAAACTTGTTTCTTTAACCTAGGAATTCTCAGATGACATTAAGAAGAATTTTATATATCAAAGAGTAATAAAAATAAAGACTTGGGCCTTGGTCAAATTAGTCTCTTTATAATGGAAATAATCTACAAGAATTCTTGCTATGTAGAAAGCTTCCTGACTTTCTGATATGTGAAGGTGCTTTTTATTATGATAAGCTTTTGATTTAATATTCAGTGACACAGTGAAGATATCTGGGTTATACATCCATTTGGTTAACATTAAATTAAAGTTAAGTTAGTTACTTGCTGTATTCAATCTGTCAGGTTGTCATTTACATTCAATAATGACAAGGAAACTATGATATGATTTTTATTACATGAAAGTAAAAGATTTTTTATCCCAGGTGTTCATTGTAGCCAATAAAAGTATAAATACTCAAGCCATAAAAAAAGATGCCATCAGGTCATTCAATGATTCATGTTTATAGACCACTCTAATTAGGTATTAAAAGCAAGGATCTCCTCTCTACTACCTCCAAAACATTTTCTTATTTTCCCAAAATGTTTTCTTATGTCGCTCAAAATATTGAATAAAAATGTGTCTGATGTTTTTCTGACCTAAGGGAATAATTGAAAAGTAGTTCAAGGAAACAAGCTGATAGCTGGAGCAGATGCAAAAGTAAGTGAGAACATCTGTATTTACTTCCAGTAACTTTAGAGTCTTTCATAAAACTGAATGGCAGGGCAGAATATCAGGGACCGTAGATATGAACGGTTGTCAACAGCTTTGTGTTGAGCAAAATGTCAACCAGGTATGTTATCTAAGATCTCCTAATGGGAAGATCAGTTTTCACTTTTAATTAAAAGAGGAAAACTCAACCTGTTCACTGAAGAACTTTGTTAAGAGAAGTACACTGTGAGAAATGGATCTCAATTGCCTTTGTCCACTTTGCCTGTTGTAATGGGGAATAGATTATGCTAAATTTCGAATTACCTACTTTGACATATATGTGTTGTACACAGAGATATAGATAGATAGAGCTATATATCATATGTATTTAAATCAAAGCCTAAGAAAAAAGTGATTTTGTTTAATGCAGCTCTACCTCTATATAATTTCAAGACTGACTATAACACGAGATATAACCAAAGGTGTAATAAGAACCTAGATTGTACCTTCTCTGAGCCATATAACTGGGACTCCTTTGTCACTTGGGGTTTTGGTAAGAGCTGACATTTGCCTCGTGGGGACACCATGTTATCATAAAACTTCTCTGCAGTTTTTGATTGTTTTTTTGATCAGTTTTTTTATTGTTTTTTGATTATCTGACCTATTGCATATTTCTGTCATGTAATAAACACCCTGACCCTTGGTGATTAAAGTTAGGCTACCCTGCTCTCCAATTCTATAACTTTGGGAAGATTAAGGCCCTCCCCATACTTTCCATGACTCACTTCCTCTTGCTTTTTCTTTGTCTCCATTTCTGAGAAATTTTGGACTGCTCGATTACACCCAATATCATACTAAGATATTAAGTTTTAGTCTCCATTATTTCCAAAACATCAGATCCCACAGTGTTTTGAAGATATAAGGTGGCAGAGGGGGGAGAATCATCACATCCAGCATAGTTTTCCAGTTTTAATAATTCAGTTTGCAACACTTTCCAAAACATACTTGATGACAGAAGACATTCTTAGAACCGGCTGGGCAATGCAGACCACTTTTCCCACCTATCACTAAGCCAGATCTTCTGGAATTTTGATGAATTCAATTTTCTCCATAATAACTCCTTATAAGACTGAACTAATACACATTACATGCAAAAGTGTAGCTATTATACAACAAAACTGCTCATCTTGGTAGACTTGGGTACATAAGGTCCTGAAGAGAGTTGCCAAGTTGTTTTCTATGTGCTTTGTGTTTCGAATAATTAGAT
This sequence comes from Pteropus vampyrus, assembly GCF_000151845.1. NCBI lineage: Eukaryota > Metazoa > Chordata > Mammalia > Chiroptera > Pteropodidae > Pteropus > Pteropus vampyrus. The sequence continues at coordinate 8,260,401 of NW_011888834.1, forward strand.
GAGGACAGAATCTGCTGGGAAGATGTGCTGTCGTTGCAATTCAGTGGTCCCTGGAAAGGCTTCATGGGGCATAAACAAGGCCTACAGGGCAGAGATGCGAGACCTTCTGAAGGGTGATTCTAAGCTGAAAACCATATTTGTGACACCAGACAACCTCAAAGGAAACAAAATTGAATGATAAAAGAAGGAGGCACAAGGCATCTGGGATAAGAATGAGCGATATCACTAGGTTAAATTTGATTAGTATATATAGGTAATGCTATTATAGACCGTTCTCAAAAAAATACTGTACAATGCATGTGATAATTGAAGAATAAAAATTTTTTGACAGGACATAATTAAAATCATTGATGAGTAATTTTAAAATATCACAATGATTCAAATCCGTTTGAATTTATAGTTTTATTTTAAAAATTAAAAGTAGTGACTCTAAAAATAATCTAGAAGGATGTTATTAGGTTGGCATTGTAGAAAAGCACTTACACCTGCTCTTTTTATGTGCAGATAAAGGAATGGCTTGGGCACACCAGGCCAAAGGACAGACAGTAAATATTTAGGAACAAAACTTACATTTTGAGTGTTATTTTTATTATTTGCAAAAAGCCATTTCTACTATATTTTCCATTTTTTAATTAAAATTGTTTTTTACTAAAATCTTGCCAGCCTATTTTTTGTTGTTGCATTAAAAAAAAAAAAAGAAAGAAAGAAAGAAAAGAAAAAAGAAAAAAAACAGGCTATATTCATTTAGTTTCAATAGTCAGTTAAAAAAGGGGAGTCCCCTATTTTTAATCCAGGAAATTTGCCTTTCTTGAAACCATTCTAAAATATATTATTCCTGAATCATCTTAGTTCTCAATTCCATTTTGACTATATAGAATTTTCTCCATCTGCTCTCTACACTGGCTTAATATGCAAATGTTTTTCTAATTCAGTATCTCAAGAGGAGATTCTAACTCTTAATGTAAGACTAATAGGACACCACAGGGTGAGGTATCCTCAGAGTTGGGGCCTACCTCACAAGGGAGTTATGAAAATAAAGGAAGGAAAGACAGAGAGAGAGACTGCTGTTCTTGTCCTAGGATAGATCTTGTGAATGAAATTCTAGAAGCAGCCTCAGTTTTCTTCTGCTTAAATTCCTTGATTTAGCAACATTCTCTTCTGCAGAAGGAAACATCACTGCAGATTGGCACTAAGGCCAGTAAAAAACAAAAAACAAACAAAAAACAAAAAACAAAACAAAAAAACCCGTAGAGGCCCTTAAATGAAAAATAATCGAATTGTAGTGTTTAAACATCCCCTGCGTCTGTCTCTTTGACTTGGTCCTCCCACACTGGGACAGGGGTTCAGCAACACTTCAAAGAGCCAGCAGGCAATCCTTGCATTAGCAACAGCTCTCTCTGACTCACACTGGGCGTTCTCTTTGTAGGCCTCTAATTTAATAAATGATTCACCCTGACTCTGCTGAATTGATGAGCCCCGTGGGGTATTACAGCTCACAGGTAGGCAGACTGAGATCTTTCTAATGGCTAAAATGTATTGAAAGAATTTTCTGGAAAGGTTTACTGAAAATAATTTTTCACCACAGAAAGTCCCACTCTTTTAAACAAATTTCTGCTTCTCCTATCTTTACTGCAATTAATTACTTGTTTAATTATCTGTGTTTTCTAAAGGCAGAAAATGTGTTTATCTTCCTAGTCTACCATCAGGGCTTACTATAGTGAGTGCCTAGCACTTAGTAGTCAGTCTATATATCTATTTCTATACCTATCTACATCTATACTTATACTCATACTCATATCATTGTTAATTGAGCACGTATTATTCTATTCCCGACATTGCTATGCATCACACATATTCAGCTTTTTTTTTTTTTTAATTACTGCACATCCTTTGTAAAGGAGGCATGACTTAAGAGAGTTTAGGTGTCTTCCCCAAAGACACAAGTTTGTGCTGGGGTTGCAGTTCAGGTCGCATTCTCTCGATTCAAAGCTATTCTACACTGACTTCTGCAAGTATAGAAGTGTATTTATTCTTGTTTTATACTCGAAATGTATTTAATCATTGTATTTCTTGGGAAAAGATGGCATTACAGAGATTTAATGAAAACCTGTGTTCTCAATTCGTTTTTCTAAAAGTAAGAACACCTGTAAATGTAATATAAATATGACTAGCTACTATGCAATATTCTTGAACACTGGCTTCTCCTTACTCCTAATGCCTGAGTAAAATGACATTGAAAAATGAAGTCAAACAAGCATAAGAGAAAGAGAATTTAAAGAGTGAGGACAATTGATAATTTAATACATTTCCGAAGAGTAAAGACATAAGGGATAAAACATACGAGGAAGCAACAGCCCCTGAGACAAGCTGCCTGGAACTGCCACCACTCTGAACCCACAGAGCTCAGGAGGTTCAGTATTTCACTCCCAGTAACAATCAAACGCATTCAGCAAGACTTCTCTTTAAAGAAACTGTAAGAGCTGATTGGAGAATGCAGATATCAGAACCTTAGAGATACAGGTGGTATTTTGATGGACACTGTTCCAAACATAGATTAGCCCTCACTCTGCTTATCCCAAAGAGGGGGCTGCTGAACAGAAACATGGAGCTCTCAGAGCCTAGGTTCTCGGGAGAATCCCAGCCAAGGACATTCACATAGTTATCCAGGTACGGCAACCCAGAAGTGTGTTCTCACACATGAATTGAAAACCAAAGTTAGCCAAACAAAGGAAGAGACTTGCAACGTGTAAGAGAAGAAATAAAGTAAATGAAATAGTATACTTTATTGTGAGATGCAAAGGAGAGCACTACATAGGAATTGAGAAGAGAATTTACAAAAATCACATCAAATTTATACAAAAAGATAGGAGACTAAAAAAGTGACTGAAAAGAAAAAAGAGCTCTTTGATTAAAAATATCAGCATAATAAATAATAAATGCGATGTACCTGGTTTGTGCACGTGTGCATATAGAGAATAAATATTTGAAAAATTGGTATTTTATAAAAATTAAAGACTAAATTTATTTTACTATTTGGATACTAATTTAGAGTATAATTCAAAAAGGCTTTTAAAGGATTTTTGTTTGTTTTCTTTTTTGAAATTAGATCACAACTTTTATTTTAAATATTATCCCTATCTCCTGAATCCAGATTTCCTGTTCTCATCCCTGAGTACTGGGCATCTCATTTGGCCATACTGAGAAATCGTGTTTTCTGGACGATATTGTCATTGGCAAATATATCTAATTGACATTAGTCATTAACATTATTCTAATATTTAAAGACTTCTCTATTTAAATATCACCTAACCATTCAAAACTCTTGGCTCAGTTTTTTCATAGACCACGAAAGAATAAAAAATAAATCTCTCTATATCTCTTACCTGCTTAAAACTCTTCAATGACCCTCCCCCGCCCCTGCCCCACACCCAGGACTCCTGTGATCTAGCACTATCAAAATTTGTTACAATGAGTATTATTTTATTTTTAGAATAAAAATAATCGATCACTTAAAAAATAGTTAATCTGTATTCCTCAGGACTCTTTGTATGGTAATCAAATGCCACTCTCCCTGTCTCTACTCCCTAACCCTTACACAAACTGATGCCCCAAATTTTCCATCTTGGAAAGTAAGGAATTAAAAAGATCATTCAAATGACTATTTTTGTTACTGATTCTACTTCACTCTGTTTGACTACTAAAGGATGCAGTGCCTTAGTCATATTACAGAGTAGACATGAGAAATGCAGAACTGAAAAAAGTTTAATTACTGATGCTCGAAATGGCATGGAGCAAAGGGAAAGAATCCAGAAGTGAGAAAGTTAGTGTGAGTGGAGGAGAAGGAAAATAAAGATACAACTCTGGCAACTTCTTAATACTGTCCAGATAAAACCTTAATTCTACCATTTAAAATAATCTTTTATAGCAACTTTGCACACATGGTACACAGATTGCTGGCCCCTGCAGTATACAATAAAGAGGTATCTTGGTTTTTTAAACAGTGAAGCAATATGATAAAATAATCGTATTAGAAGATTTTTTGTGTAAACTAGACAGGGATGAGATGACGGTGAAATTCATAACAAGGAGTTATAATAATCAGGATAATTAGGGCTTGGATAAGAGTGGTTTTAGTGGAAATACTGTACTAAAGATGTCATTCAGGCTTACCCTCAGGAAATTGCTAAAAATAGAGTAATATTTTCTTTGACCACTCATCTGCCTCTAAAGTTATCATTCTTCCAAACTGAATAACAGTATTTAAATTTCTCCCTCTTAAAATTTAGCCTAAGAAAATTATTCAGGTTCATGCAAAGAAATTATTGCATCTTGTCAAAATTATGTAGATTAGGTTAAAATTTGTAGTTTCTTTTATGTTTTTCTGAGATTTTGAATTTCTTGATTGTCAATTAAGAGAATAATCTTAAAATGAGGTCACCTTGTCTTTGTAATAAACATTATATCTAGCATTTTTATTTAACATGAATAATATTTACTTTTAAATTTGAACACTTTAATGTTTTGCCATACATCATTTTCCCATAATAAACTATGTTTCTTTTGCTGCATTTTTTTCATTTAGCAATTTAATATAATTATGAATAAAAGAAATGTGCTTAGGCTGACAGTTGGTTGACTTAGTTTTACCTCATAGCATACCGCCCTCCACCCTTTTGTGCGGTGGCAGACAAAGTTTTGAAATGAGTCTTTACAGTGGAAATCTTGACAGAGTATTAACTGAAAAGTGTATGTAAATTAATCGAAATTGGCTTATTTATTGGGATAAATGACTTTCAAGTGCGTTCAGAACTATTGTCTCTCAGACTGATCATCAATTCTTCCTTTTATTCTACCATAATTAGTATAATTAATTCCATGTCTACTACTTGTGAGAATTTATTCTAATCATCAACTATGACGTAATGTATGTGAAAATGATTATCATGGCATCTGACACATAGTAAATGCTCTTTCCTTTATTGTTCTCACATGAGTTGTTTCTAAAAACATCCTCCACAGTGATCTAGCTTCTTATGAATAAATCCAAAAAAGAAGCATCTTATTTCATTATTAAACACTCTCAGTTGTTAGAGAATTCTTCCTTTTTTGAAGTCTAAATCTCACTCTGTCACTTCCAACTGATTTAACTCTTACATTGAGAATTAAGTCAAATATTTTAAATAATATATTCTCATACTTTTCTCTTTTTCTAAGCCAAATATTGCTAGTTTATTTAAATGAGCTTCATAAAACAATTCAGGTCTCATACCATCTTGTAAGGTATAGTCATAAAATATTAAGCTAAAACTAGATGATAAATACATACTGCATTTGCTACTAATTTTTTATTTTATAGCATGTTCCCCATTGTGACAAAATATAACTTTAGAATCTCTCTCAACATTGCATTCCATTTCAATTGTGTAGGTGAATTAAAACTGATTAGCCATATTTGATAGTTTAAATCTTCCATTTTAAATTAACATAATAAGGTTCAAAGAATCTTAGTAAATAACCTGAACACATGAAGCTAGTTGTGATTGACTTTATTTCCATTGCTACTTCAATGTCTACTTTTTCTGATTATATTTCTAAACTCAACCATGTATTAAAATCAGTGCTATATTTGGCAATACGCTTTTTTGCAGCGCTGTTTGTAATACATAAAAATCTGGGGCAGTCTACATGTTTATAAAGGATGAAAAGTTGAATGCATTATGATATTCTTTCTACTTTTATAAATAATTAGATTTATATGAATTGACCTAAAAAGATATAGTGACATATGAAAAGAGAGATCCAGAGTAATATATAAAATTATTCAAAAGAAAAAAAACTACTAATGCTTCTATATACTGGTATTTATAGTTTTACTTATGTTTGCATATAAACTGGTAATATTGATGATATATATATGCATGCCAGGTGGCTATGAGAGGAAGATTGTGTTAGCATAATTATTTTTTTAATAACATAAGCAAAATAGAAAAACACTTAAGAATAAAAGAAGGAGGAATACATTGCCTCACAAAACTAAATACTTACATGCAGTGTTAGATGTAGGCATGATTGACTGACTGAGTGACATCACCCGGTCTTTGTTTTGCAATTTTCCAGCTTGGCTTCTCCATGATGTTGTTCTCATCTTCATTCTCTGTGGGGAGCTTCTCTGCTTGACCAGAAAATAATGCAGCAAACAACTACAGCGACACACTTCTTACAGGGCATGGTCCCAATGGAAGCGAGAACATTGTTTCCTGTTGCTCATAGAAATATTCTGAGGATGACTGTTCCTGCAGACATTCAGATGATCATCTTGTAGACTGAAAAGCTTCTAGATATTTTCCTACTTTTACAATTCTTTCTCCACTTGGAAAGAGATAAAATTCATATCACTCATTATTGCTTCTGATGAAGGATCTTTGAAAGCTCTGGCCATCTGTCCAAGAAGATAATTTTTACATATTTAATAAAGAGAAGAAAAGTTCTCTTGTCCTCTTGAGTTGTCGCTCTCTTTTTTCAGTCACACACATAAACATGCATGCTCACTATTTTTTTAGTGTTTTCCTAAAGAAAAGGAAAAAATGAATTAGCTTTCAGTGTCTCGACTGTGCAAAGAATAGCATTTGGATTTCACAACTGCCAATCATTGGTTTATATAAGGTCCCTCTTGGGTTATTAGTCATTTTGGCCAAGGAATAATCTCTCCTTTTGCCTCCCTCTTCTAAGTAAGGTGGTAGAATTCTTCACTGCTTGAATAGAATCAAAAGAAAAAAAACTCAATTGCAGAGGCTAGAGAAAACTCTATAGGTAACATTACATAATATTGTCTATCAGACAATAAAAGAATGTACTTAAAAATTATTTTGACTTATTTTGTCTCACAGTA
>NW_011888834.1:8268114-8280216 GCF_000151845.1 Pteropus vampyrus
GTTAGAGAATTCTTCCTTTTTTGAAGTCTAAATCTCACTCTGTCACTTCCAACTGATTTAACTCTTACATTGAGAATTAAGTCAAATATTTTAAATAATATATTCTCATACTTTTCTCTTTTTCTAAGCCAAATATTGCTAGTTTATTTAAATGAGCTTCATAAAACAATTCAGGTCTCATACCATCTTGTAAGGTATAGTCATAAAATATTAAGCTAAAACTAGATGATAAATACATACTGCATTTGCTACTAATTTTTTATTTTATAGCATGTTCCCCATTGTGACAAAATATAACTTTAGAATCTCTCTCAACATTGCATTCCATTTCAATTGTGTAGGTGAATTAAAACTGATTAGCCATATTTGATAGTTTAAATCTTCCATTTTAAATTAACATAATAAGGTTCAAAGAATCTTAGTAAATAACCTGAACACATGAAGCTAGTTGTGATTGACTTTATTTCCATTGCTACTTCAATGTCTACTTTTTCTGATTATATTTCTAAACTCAACCATGTATTAAAATCAGTGCTATATTTGGCAATACGCTTTTTTGCAGCGCTGTTTGTAATACATAAAAATCTGGGGCAGTCTACATGTTTATAAAGGATGAAAAGTTGAATGCATTATGATATTCTTTCTACTTTTATAAATAATTAGATTTATATGAATTGACCTAAAAAGATATAGTGACATATGAAAAGAGAGATCCAGAGTAATATATAAAATTATTCAAAAGAAAAAAAACTACTAATGCTTCTATATACTGGTATTTATAGTTTTACTTATGTTTGCATATAAACTGGTAATATTGATGATATATATATGCATGCCAGGTGGCTATGAGAGGAAGATTGTGTTAGCATAATTATTTTTTTAATAACATAAGCAAAATAGAAAAACACTTAAGAATAAAAGAAGGAGGAATACATTGCCTCACAAAACTAAATACTTACATGCAGTGTTAGATGTAGGCATGATTGACTGACTGAGTGACATCACCCGGTCTTTGTTTTGCAATTTTCCAGCTTGGCTTCTCCATGATGTTGTTCTCATCTTCATTCTCTGTGGGGAGCTTCTCTGCTTGACCAGAAAATAATGCAGCAAACAACTACAGCGACACACTTCTTACAGGGCATGGTCCCAATGGAAGCGAGAACATTGTTTCCTGTTGCTCATAGAAATATTCTGAGGATGACTGTTCCTGCAGACATTCAGATGATCATCTTGTAGACTGAAAAGCTTCTAGATATTTTCCTACTTTTACAATTCTTTCTCCACTTGGAAAGAGATAAAATTCATATCACTCATTATTGCTTCTGATGAAGGATCTTTGAAAGCTCTGGCCATCTGTCCAAGAAGATAATTTTTACATATTTAATAAAGAGAAGAAAAGTTCTCTTGTCCTCTTGAGTTGTCGCTCTCTTTTTTCAGTCACACACATAAACATGCATGCTCACTATTTTTTTAGTGTTTTCCTAAAGAAAAGGAAAAAATGAATTAGCTTTCAGTGTCTCGACTGTGCAAAGAATAGCATTTGGATTTCACAACTGCCAATCATTGGTTTATATAAGGTCCCTCTTGGGTTATTAGTCATTTTGGCCAAGGAATAATCTCTCCTTTTGCCTCCCTCTTCTAAGTAAGGTGGTAGAATTCTTCACTGCTTGAATAGAATCAAAAGAAAAAAAACTCAATTGCAGAGGCTAGAGAAAACTCTATAGGTAACATTACATAATATTGTCTATCAGACAATAAAAGAATGTACTTAAAAATTATTTTGACTTATTTTGTCTCACAGTATTCTGAAATCTTTAATGACGGCTTTAGAAAATAATATAGATTGATTTCCTTTTATATTATCATGTCAAGCTAGATGTACCGTACACATTAAAATGCTAAATAAGGCACTGAACATATTTTTTAAATAGTGGTACTTGAAAGTAAGAGTAAGAGTCCAGAAAGGATGGGTAAATAATGTAGAAAAGTAAAATTCGGGTTAGCTTGGGGCTATCTGCTGTACCTTCTTACATAAGGGACTCACTTTAAAATTAGCCTAAAAAATTCCCATGTGATATGTCTCTGGAGCATATGTTCACAAAAAAGCCCTGATGTGAGAGCCGATTGAACAACAAATTGCAGAGTTCGGACTTTTTTGAGTCTGTATCTTGCTAGAAAGGGAGGGCATAAAGCAAATGACTAATTTGGACTTATCTAAGTTAAATACACATAAACATATGTAGTAAAATATCTATAATATATCTAATGAAAGATCGGAAATAAAAAGTATAATTTCCAGAGTAAGAAAAGAAAAAGTGAAACAGACAAACACAAAATTAATTAATCCAACTGAAGGTAAGAAAGAGGGAAGAGAAAAAAATGAAAGGAAAAAGGACAGATAAAAAGTACAAAATACGTTGGTGGAAATATCTGAATAAATCAGTAATGACAAAATCACAAGCAGAATAGGAACACTTTAAAATGGTAAACCTTTATACATCTTAGAACATAACTTCAAAGTAGTAAATCAAAAATTTATAGAAGTAGGTGAAATAGATGAATCTACTAAAACAATGGAGTTTAACACAATTGTCTCAGAAATTGATATATCAAACAGATTCCAAATACATAGAGTAATATATATTGTCTAAATGTTTATATTAATGTTATGAACTCTTATTAGCCATGAGATTTTGTTGTTGTAGCTTCTGGTAGCAACCAATTGTTAAAGGTAAAGGTATGAAAAGGCTTCTCCTTTACAACCTTGCTACCAAGTAATTGATTATAATAGAAAGCACCAAATAATCAAAACCAAATAATACCCCACATTCAAAGAGCAATAAGGCACAGAAACAGTTCATGAACCTAATAGCAAAATAATGTCCTAGTACTCTTCTTTCTAGTTGTGATGCACATTTTATGTTAAATTTCATAGTATTTGTCTCTTTTTGGCATAACAAAGCACTCTTGCTGTGTGCATTAGTTATTGGACTTACTTAACTATTCTTATAGTTTGACTAAAATCATATATAATATTAACTATTTATGATGACTTGTTTAAAATTAATTTCTGATATAACAACAAAAAAGGAACAACCCTAAAAATTAAAGAACTAAATCTCCATCTAACTTAAATGGTTAAAAAATGAACAGAATATATAAAAATGTCAACAATCAAGAGAAGATCAAATATTAATGAACTAGAACAGAAGATGAAAATGAGAGCGCTTCAAAGTTGCATGCCCTTTTCTTTGAAAAGTACAGCAAAATAGGTAAATTTCTGGCAAAAAAATTTAAAACAGCCCTATATTTCTTAATCCTGACCTGTAAAATGACCTAGAAATAATAACAACCCAATGAGAATAAGCACAATTAATGTCCACATATATTTTCCTAAATGGCATTCCACACTAAAGGGTATTAAAGTCTTTGGAAAAATGTCTAATTCCAGGGCTGTAATAGGGAAAGCACAAAAAGAGCCTTCAAAATATTGCTGTGTCTGAAATAAGAAAACTTAAATACAGGGAGAGACCTCAAAATAACACAGGAGGTTCCCACTGCGCAAACATGGGGAAATCTGAGCATAAAATGAATGACAGTAATAGATTATAGAACATTTAGAAATTCAAAAGTCCATAATAATACTATTGTGATATTGTGATTTATAATAAGAAATATGTATTTGATCTTTCTGTTTCTAACACAGAGCTTTGTTTTAAAACCTTTGGAATTTCCTTAGTGGTGAGAGAGACATGGTACCTTTTGTTATGTTAATGAGGTGACTTTTGGAATGCCCCTAGGTTACCCAAGGATGGGCTGGTTGCCAGAGGAAACAACCCTGTGATTGGAAGGTTGGAACTTTCAGTCCCCATCTCTCATCTTCTGGGGACTGGAGGTTGAACTAATGACCAATGGCCAATGATTTAATCAATTGTTACTTTGTAAGGAGCTGCCATAAAATCCATAAGGACAGAGTTTAAAGAGCCTGTAGGTTGATGAAGGGGCTGTGAGAGTGGTGAGCTTGGAGCAGGCAGGGCCATTCGGCACCCTTTCCCCATATCCTGTTCCATGCATCTCTTCCATCTGGTTGTTCCTGAGTTTCATCCTTTTACAGTAAATCGGTGATCTGGTAAGTAAAGTGTTTCTCTGAGTTCTGTGAGCCACTCTAGTAACCTCATCAAACTCAACTCCTGGGGAGCCTCCAATCTGTAGCTGGTTGGTCAGAAGCTATGAGATAATTTAAGTTTGCAACTGGGATCTGAAGGTGGGGCAGGGAGGGAGCGGGTAGAGGGGACAGTCTTTAAGGACTGAGCCCTCAACCTGTGGAATCTGATACTATCGCTGGGTAGATAGTGTCAGAATTGAGCTGGTTTCAGAGAATTCCTTGTTGCTGGGGAAACCTTTACCCCTCCTCAATTGGAATTGAGATCTGGACCCTTTTTACTATAAAACAAACAAGTGTCCTTTATACTGAGAATACCAACTAATAAAAGTAGAAGTAACAAAAAAGTCAGAAAATCATCATTTTTGTGTTTGTCACTTGTCAGCTCTAGGGGCACATCTATTTCCTCAATATTTCTAGTTTTTAGAGGCTACTTGCATCAGTTGGCTGATGGACTCACAGTCATCTTCAGAGCCAACAGTAGTATATCATGTTCAAATCTCTCTCTGATGATAACCCTCCTGCCTCCCTCTTATAAGGACCTTTGTGAAGATGTTGAGCCCATCCAGATCATCCAGAATAATCTCTCCATTTCAAGATCTTTAAATTGTGTGTTTACTTTCCATAGTTAGATTTCTTTCTGTCACCACATATTTGATCCCTTTTACACATAATGCGATATATATATATATATATGACCTAGTATTGAATTGTACACTTGAAACTTAATGAATTTTCTTAATCAATGTCACCATAATAAATTTAAAACATTATTTTAAAAAAGAATCTTTAAATTAACCAAATCGACAAAGTCCTTTTTGCCATGCAAGGTAATATATTCAAATGTTCTGGGCATTCATATGTGGACATCTTTGGGGAACTATTATTCCTACTACAGCAAAGGGTATGTGGGAGTTCATTACATGTTGGAAATTTCTTCAGAATAAAACTTTTATTTAAAGAAGTACACAATTTAAAACGATAATGATTTCAACCTAAAATTTTAGATTATAATGCTTATAATTGCATCAGAATTTAGGAAGGAAATAAAATTGTACTAATGAAAAACTTCTACCAGAAAATTATAAATTTTATTTATAAGTTCAGAAATATACATAGATTTGTGTGTACTATACACATGTATTATATCACACACATATATAACCTCATAATTATTTAGTTATTTTTGGCAGAGTTTTTGTGGGTTTATTTAATACAAATATGACGTGCACACGGATTGTCTATTCATTGTCTTTGCTGCATAGACTGGCATTAAGATTGGTGACTCTGATAAGCAGCTAAAGATATAGATATAGATATCTCCACAAATGGGAATGTTTTTTCTACTATTTAATATCAAAAAGAATCATCTATTGAATGGTTTATGTTTCCTGACTTAGCAGTCATATTTAGAAAGACTTTCACACCCAAAATTTCATCATCATTTACTCATCTAAAAATGTTTTTTGGTACAATCATAATGTGATTCTAACTTTTTTCTCCTTCCAATGGTTGACCACCTGTCCTAACATGATTTTGTAAGTAATCTATATATTCTCATGAGCTCTAAATGCTGTTTTTCTTAAATACTAATAACTCAAACTATTTTTAAATGGCAGTCTTTTGTCTGATTATGTGAAACGCTGATTTGGTGTGCTTAGTGTTCGGTTTTTGTTAGGCATTTGGGTCTTTGGGATGACTGTGTGCTTAATAGTGACTCAGTCACTTGAAATCATAATGCATTTGTTAATTACGATGAATCATGTCTATGTCAGTCTCTGCTGTTTAATACTAGAATTGAAAGATGCTAATTTTTTTAATAGACCTTAAAGGCAATTTAAAAATTCATGTGTTATACAGCAGAAAGACTCATGAATTTGACATTCCAAATACATTATACAGAATCTCTGAGTCACATTTTAAACCTCAGTTATAATTTGACAAGAGAAAGTTTTGTCAAATATTGGGACCCCACAACATGTGACTATCATCTCAAGCAAATATTCTGAAAACTGCCACTCACACTGAAGTCATGACAATTTCCCAGAAAGAATTATTTATATACTGACTTTCCATGGAATGATTTTGTTTAAAAAAGAAAAAGGAAAGAAAGGAGAAAGAGAGGAAAGAAGGAAGAAGGAAGAAGAAAGACGGAAGGAAGGACAGAAGAAAAGAAAGAAGGAAGGAAGAACGGACGGACGGACGAACGGAAAAAAGGAAGGAAGGAAGAAAGAAAGAAAAGAAGGAAGGAAAAGAAAATGAAAATAATTCACCAAATTTTCTTGACGACTATCATAATACATCTAGGAACAAATATAGTAGGCTCTGGGACCACATAACTCAATGTAAATATGTGCTTAATCACCTTTTTTGCAAATTATGTTACACTAAGAAATGTCAAACTTCTGCTTAAGGTTTTTCAACTCTCTCTATATAAAGAGGGCACTGAGGTATATTGACAAAAGTTACTGTTTTACTGTATTCATTGAATTCTAAGTTTATAAATATTTTCATTCTTGACATTACATAATTTAAAAAACGTTTCAAGGATGACAACACAGGTTTTTATATCAATATCTTCTTTATGTTTTCATCTTCTCACCTATCCTTCCACATGTTCTGGACAAGACACCAAGTCATGTGATGTTTTTATTTTTATAATAGCATTTCGCAAAGCATTGAAGAAAATAACATACTGTCTTGGGTTTTTTTCTTCGATAACCATATAAGCCCATCAAATATGCTACTGTGCAAAGTTTGGGATGGGTTATCTGTTTTTGAAAACTAAAGAAATCCTTTTCATTCATCAAGCAAAGACATGAGCCAACAACCAATATAGAAAAATAATTTTGAAAAGATTATTTCTTATGTTTTATTTTCTAACACTGTAACAGTCATAATAACCTTTGTTGTATACACTGTCAAATGATTTATTAATAAACTCACCTTTTTACCAACCCTAATGACACAGAAAAATACAGTTTCTTTTAGTTTCTCAAATGTGGATTTCATTGTGAAAACTGCATGGAAAATGCCACTGAGAAGCAAATAAACCCCAGTTTGTGTGGGCCCACTCTGCTTTGCCCTGTTGTCCTGGCATAATTATTAATAGCATTTTCTTTCACTCTCAAAATGGCCTGGTTTATGATAAAGAATATAGTCACCTTAGTCATGACCCATTCTTTTGATTTTAAAATACAAGAATTTTTCAAAGGGACATCTAGATAGATTACGAAAGAACTTCCTTTTTGGATATTTATAAATACTTCTTATTGGTAGCTGCACATGATATAGGGAGGGTAACTGACTTTGGTCATTCCAAAAACCAACAGGATTGTTACCGTTGACCAGGCAAAATCTTTAGTTGCAAGACTAGCCTTCATCACAGGTTTTCTGGAAATCAAATCAACCTCTGGAAATTTATTTGGCCAACAAAATCATTTAACTGTTGAGTTTTATCATTAGAAGGGCACAGCATGCATACCAGGGCCTTTGTCTCTGACAAAGGAAACCCGAGTTTAGTTTGATATTGGTTCAAGTTCTTCAAAAGTGCCAGGTTTATTACCTTACTTCTGAAAGAGTTGATCTAGATCCGAGGAGTCGAATGTTGGTCCAATAACCACTGCTGATCAGTGTGAAGAGTTCACCAGTGACATGCAAAACAAAAGAAAACAAAAGTATTTTTTCTGGTTAAATTTATTCAACATAAACATTTATATTTTACTCTGAGATTATATACTTAATAAGTATTGATGTGGAAATAGTAGCAGGTAAGAGTAAAATTTTTAATTTGATCTATATAATGGATGAATTTTATTAAACTTATCTACATTTCATGTGCTAATCCAAGGAAATAATTGTGCAAAAGGGAGTTATATTGAATTAGTAGACATTGGGCTTAAATGGTTTTTAATAACTCTATTACAATGGGTGGAGAATCAGCCTTGGTCTTCATATTTTGAATGTGTGTATTCTCATTGACTTGTCTTTTGATGAAAACCGAATGCATGAAGAAAAAAATATGAGAATATTAGGCTCAAAACAATAGACTTTAGAATTTTATAGGCCTAGTTATGCATTAGGATTTTGGGAAATTTGAGTGAAGATTGTAGCAGAAATGAACCACTATTGTTCAAACTCTACCTTACAGTAGAGGCAAAGCCTTAGAAGATAATAAATGTATTTTTCCATTGGGAAAAGCATTTCTTTTTGTGAGTGCCCAGGCATGCTCTTTAAGCTCAAAACAAAATTTCATACGATGTGCTTTCTTTTATCTTGTTGATTGTTCTAGTATGACTTGAAGTAAACACAGTAGCACTATGGGAGGCCATCACACTGGCTTTAAAGAAAAAGATGAGAGGCCCAGAAAAAAGGAAAAAAAGGCTTTTATCCTATGAGAGGAAAACACTTCAATTCTCAGGCTGGCATAAAAGCCATTTAAAGCATGAAAAGATATATTATGAGTTCTAGTAATAATAAATTTAATGTATAAAGATGGAGGAAATACCCAGGAGAAAGAAGAATTAATATATTATGAACATTATCATTATATCTACTTAAATTCTTGAAGGTAATTACTAGTTTAGCATCCATTTTGAACAGAGAAAATAATGTTAAGAAGTGATGGCTTATCAACCTTTTGTCTGAGCAAAAACTCTGGCAAACAGAACAAAACTTTTAAATACAAAAATCTTGGGAAGTCAAAGTAATTTTGTTTACTAAACTAGGAATTAATAAACATTGACTGGCCACCCACTGTACTCAGATTGTAGGGCAATTGAGAAGTCATTGATGAAGGCCTCCTTCTGAAGAAAATTACTATCCAGCGACAAACTAGGGGCAGTAGTGAGAAATATAAGGTATCGTAGTCTTAGGATAAGGTCCATGGTACAGATCCTAAGTGGAGTAAGGGTTTAGATTAAATAGTTCATGAAAGGCAGTAATTCATTAGAGAAAACTATATGGGAGAAGCGAGATTTGTGCTGAATTATAAAAAAAGGGTTCCAGTAGAATTTGGGCAGAGGCAGGACAACTAAACAAGGAAAAACAAAACCACAAAGTGAATTCAAGGAACTAGGCATGAGAATAACTGACAATAGGAGATTATAAGAAAAGTAGAGTAGTTCAGTTTGAATAATTAATGCTAACATCTAGATATTCTTCTTCTGATTTTTGGGGGTAAGTTTACAAAAACAAAGAAAAGTCATAAAAATTGGAATTATATGGTATTAAGAGCAAATACTCCCAAACTTTACCATCCGTGACTCATTTCCAGTTTGCAGACAGTTTTGAGTTTATCTTTTGAATATTTTCACTGCTTTTATGAGTATATGTCTCAGGTGTTTATACCCATATTATTTTATTATATTCTGTTTTATAACTCTCTCAAAAATGCTCAACTATCTATAGTAGTTATATTTTCTTGTATTTTACCTTGTGCTTTTTAACAACTGCTCAAAATTCTTTTCTACAGATGTGTACTAACAGTCAATCTGTACCCCAGTGATAAACACTTAGGCAGTCTCTGAAGTTTTGCGAATACCAACATAATAGCATGAGTAAAAAATACACCTGTGTGTGTATAAGCAACTGTCTGAGCATATTCTTAGAAGTGAAATTGGTGAATCAAGACAAATTTCATTTTAAAATGTAACCGATATTGCCAATCGTCTTCTATACTGTTCCACCAACTGTTGCAGAGGCTTGCATGATGTGACAAATATACTGCTGATATAAAAGCTAGAGTAAGAAACTGGCTGGAAAACCTTCTGACTCTCTTAACTGATGCAGACACATGGAGTGACAGGGCAGTCTTGGGATAAGCAACAACCTACAACTGCCATGTGGCAATTCTGGAAATGTTTTCTTTCTACAAGTTTACAGAGTTGTCTTTGACATAGGAAGTAATGGTTAACTTAAATTGGGCAGAGAGCGGATCCTTGGGTCAAGTGGTGGCCCTGCAGGTGTCCGTCATAGTGAACTCTGCTCTTGGATTAATCTTTGTTCAGTCGTGTAACCATTTCTCCAGTTTGGATTCATAAATGAGTTCTCTAAAATCATCTAAGTGGATAGCAAGAGTATCTGAGAAAATCCACTCATTTCGAGTCTAAGGAAATTTTAGTTTGGATACTTTGAGGCTAAATAAATAAAATCAACAATTAAAAAAAAAGAGAGAGAACAATAGAAGGCTCCGTAACATAAAGGAAGGAGGTACAAGAAATAAGAGACTATTTTATGTAGGATCTGATTTTTACTTCAAAGAAATATGGTTTCTACCAGTGGGGAAAAAAGTTCATATTAGATAACAGGGAGGAATGAAAAAAGAGATCGGAGAGAGGCAAACAGAAACTAAAATTAATACCAAAATAGAATAAGGGAAGAATGTCTGATATAAAGTAATCACAATTGTTCAAATATATTTTCAAAACAGAGGGAGTTGGATAGCAAGTGGTTTTAGGATCGCTAATTCTCTGGGTTACTTATTAATCTGCCCAAAACTGATTTGTTAAAAGGACAAAACCACTTAGTTAAACCAACTTCTTACAATTAAACAGGAAGAAAATTCATAAACATGTCAAGAATTCTTCCCCTGCTGAGAAAAATGTTACCCTTGACAGAACATCAAAATTGGTTTTGTGAAGTTGAATTAATGCAGGTCAAGTGCATTTGAGATCCCTCAGTGAAAAGAATAATAAAACTGCCAAGTGCAAACTATTCTTTATCTTTATTCTTTGAGAGATTTCTGGGTCTGCCAAAAAAAATAGAAATAATTACAACTGCGACTAGCAGGTTTAAAATTGTTTATTCTTGATGGTTATCATGGTTTGTTCATTATAAAACAGAAAGCTAACATGCTCTGATGGAAGAAGGTATGTTTTTATTCATTTTTACTTTACCAAAGTGGCAGAAGAAACAAAGTATCTATTGTTTTAATTGGTTGTTTTCATCATTTTAAAATTATTACTAAAAGATGTTTGTTTAAAGATCTTTGAATAAAGGCAATTACTTGACAGTTTTTCTCCCTTTTAGCGGATTGAACTAAGACCTATTGGCCTGAGAAACAGCAATATCATAAGAAAGATATTCCATAGCTAACATAGGCTAACCTGAAAGCTCAAACATGAGAACTGATTTTTCTTTTTATATCTTTCTTTCTTATTTTTTTCTTTTTTTTTTTTGGTCTTTTTCTCCCTTTTCTCTCTCTCTCCCTCCCTTCCTCTCTCCCTCCCTCCCTCCTTCCTACTATCCTTCCATTTTTTTCCCTTCCTCTCTCCCTTTCTTTCTTTTTGCATACATTATTGTTATTTCTAATCTCAGCAAAACAGAATGAGCCCTTAAAAATGAAATTGTATTAAAATTTCATAGACGTAGAGAAATAAATCATATGAGGAAAGTAGCACTCTTTAGAGTTAGCTTGGTCCAAAAAAAGGTTTTACTTACTATAATTATGAGAGATCTTTGAGCTTGAGTCTTTAAGTTCCATTGCAAAGTCACTTGTCAAAAATCAATTGGGTGTAGATGAATGGGGTTATTTTTGGACTTTCCATTCTATTCCATTGGCCTACATGTCTACCTTCATGCTGGTATTATATTCTATTGATTACTGTAGCTTTGTAGTAAGTCTTGAAATGGAGAAGTGTCTTTCAATTTTATTATTCCTTTTCAATATTATTTTAGCTATTCATGGCTCCTTGCAAATTCCATACAAATTTGAGGATTAGCTTTTTCATTTCTGCAAAAAGGCTGTTAGGATTTTGATAGGGATTGCATTGAATGCATAGATTGCTTTGGAAGTACTGCCATCTAAAAAATATTAGGTCTTCATTACATGAACACTGCATGCCTTTCCATTTGTTTAGATACATTTTAATTTCCTTAAAAAATATTTTGAAGTTTGAATGTACAAGTCTTTTAGTTCCTTGGTTAAGCTGATTCCTAGG
>NW_011888834.1:8282701-8285266 GCF_000151845.1 Pteropus vampyrus
CAACATGTGAGTTGAAGTTATCGAGAAAAAAGGGAATTCTTTCTGAGTATATGTAAGACCCTTCTAATTAACTTGTAGCACTTTGAGGGCTACTCAAGTTCAAAGAGTTGGATGATCCAAGTCTTTTGACTTTGGGGTATTATAGAAATCAGGTTTTATACTCCTCACTATAAAATTTATGTCTGTAGGTTAAATAAAGAACATTGCAAAATCTTATAGAGTCATACGGAGAATAGAAAAAATAAACACTAGAACTCACCAATCCTATATTGGACTACTAGTTATACTAAAGATCTCTATGATCCTTATCCTTAGCTAATTTTATTGATTTAATAAAATGCTAATCAGTCACTGTTTTTTAATCAAGAAGGTTATAAAATGGAAAATTAATGTCTGCCAACCATCTCTCTTCCTGGTTATATTTTCCGCAAAAGAATAATGTTAGTCATTTCCTGTGTACAATTCAGAAAATTTATAGACAAGAACATAAAAGTTGTTTGATCTCTTTTTAAGCCGATGATATTATGTTATTTATACTAATATAACTTGCTTTGTCACTCAATATCATGGAAATCTTTTTATATCAGCATAGTTAGATCTATTTTATTCTTTTTAGTGGTTGTATTATATGTTTTGTATATATTTATCATAATTTATATTGTCAGTCCTTATAAATTTCCCTTTATATTTGAATTGAAAAAAATTTTTAAAAATAAGTTGAATCCCAATTTCATAGGAAAAGTGATCATAGAAATAAAGAGAAAAACGTATGTTTAATAATCCAGGGTTAGTGTATTAATCACATCTTAGGAAGAATAATAAATTTCTATATTGAAGCTATAGCTCAGTCATAAAGAAAAAATTGATAGATTTAAATTTTATATAAATCAGTATTCTCAAAAAAAAAATTTAAGTGATACGAAAAATCTCCAGCATTTAGAAGAATAAATCTGGATGCTATTTGAAAGAATAATAGCCCTGGGGCAATATTATAACAAATGTTTAAGCAAATATTTAATCTTAGGTTATTTAAATGACTCCACGACATTTATAAGAAATCTAAGTTCCCAAGAGAGAAGTGGACAAAGTGCATTTCCCAAAAGAAGAATACTTATGGTAAACACACATTAACTTTAGTAGCAATAAAAAAATCCATATTAAATTAAGGCAGATAAACATCAAGAAACAATATGAAGTCAGTAAATACGATTAATGTAATACTCAGATATAATGAAAACCTTTATGATACAATATGAAAAAACTGAATACAAAATAGTAATCATTAAATGATAACAAATAATAATACATATTCATACTAGGTCTGAGTGATAAAATGCAAAATAAAAGCAGTTTTTTATGTGATTATGTGTAATTATTTTAAATCTTTAAATGTTTCTAGTGAGTCTTATTCTTAATTTAAACATAATATTCAGGCATGAGATAGTTAGTATAAAATTCCTAGATCTGTCATTTATCTTTAATGCTTCAACATTCTGTAAGAGTTATTTCTATTTTATCTCTATGTTGTGAGATTTGTCATTAGAAAATATTCTACTTGATGTTCAGGAAGCATTTCTATTTCATTTTAGTGGTCTCAACATTTCACAGAGTGCAAGTTAGAGAAGCAAAATACAAAGGTACTAAACATAAACAAATTAATAAATTTGTCAATTAAAAGAATGAATCTATTGATCTTTTGGTTCCTAAATGCCATGGGGGAATATTTAGGGACAATAAAATAAATGTAAAGCTTTTCAGAGGCTGAGTGACTTCTGTTTCTGAAAATTCCCTAAATATTAGTAGAAAATGAAGAAAAACCAAAACAGAAGACAATACATGTTATATTATAGTTTATTGGTTTGCTAGGCTGCAATAACAAATACCACAATGCAAATTTATTTCCCTACAGTGGTGGAGGCTGAACATCTAAGATCAAAGTATCAGCTAGTTTGATTTCTCTTGGGGCCTCTCCCCTTGGTTTACTGATGGCTAACTTTTTCACTACATTCTCACATGATTGTTCATGCACATGCAAATCCCTAATGTCTCTTCCTTTTCTTATAATGACATCTACCATACTGGATTAGGGCCACATCTTTATTACTTCAATTAACCTTAATTATCTCTTTAGAAGCCTTATCTCCAAATACAGTCATATTGTGGGATAGGGCTACAACAATGGTTTTTGTGGGGAATATGATTCAGGCCATATCACAGTATATTTAAATTTTGCATTTAATAAATTATCCCTTTCAATATGCACATTTTACAAAGAAGTAATAAACATTTATTTATTATAACTATTGGAAGATAATATCAAAAGCTAACATTTCAGCATCTTTGTGAATAGAAGTCCTAAGCCAAATGACCCCACTAATCCCTCTCTCTCCCTGTTGATATCCCTGAACGATGTAACCGACTCCTTAAGTTGCCATGAAAGAGGCCAGATGATGCACCCAGGAAGCGTAGAGGAGTTTGCATCCTTAAATGATGGGGATAGGATGATGAAGACAGAACTTGGACAATGGGGAACAGAAGATGGGAGGGAGCTGAGCAGGTAAATCC
>NW_011888834.1:8285316-8309629 GCF_000151845.1 Pteropus vampyrus
TTTTCAAAAAAAAAATTTAAGTGATACGAAAAATCTCCAGCATTTATAAGAATAAATCTGGATGCTATTTGAAAGAATAATAGCCCTGGGGCAATATTATAACAAATGTTTAAGCAAATATTTAATCTTAGGTTATTTAAATGACTCCACGACATTTATAAGAAATCTAAGTTCCCAAGAGAGAAGTGGACAAAGTGCATTTCCCAAAAGAAGAATACTTATGGTAAACACACATTAACTTTAGTAGCAATAAAAAAATCCATATTAAATTAAGGCAGATAAACATCAAGAAACAATATGAAGTCAGTAAATACGATTAATGTAATACTCAGATATAATGAAAACCTTTATGATACAATATGAAAAAACTGAATACAAAATAGTAATCATTAAATGATAACAAATAATAATACATATTCATACTAGGTCTGAGTGATAAAATGCAAAATAAAAGCAGTTTTTTATGTGATTATGTGTAATTATTTTAAATCTTTAAATGTTTCTAGTGAGTCTTATTCTTAATTTAAACATAATATTCAGGCATGAGATAGTTAGTATAAAATTCCTAGATCTGTCATTTATCTTTAATGCTTCAACATTCTGTAAGAGTTATTTCTATTTTATCTCTATGTTGTGAGATTTGTCATTAGAAAATATTCTACTTGATGTTCAGGAAGCATTTCTATTTCATTTTAGTGGTCTCAACATTTCACAGAGTGCAAGTTAGAGAAGCAAAATACAAAGGTACTAAACATAAACAAATTAATAAATTTGTCAATTAAAAGAATGAATCTATTGATCTTTTGGTTCCTAAATGCCATGGGGGAATATTTAGGGACAATAAAATAAATGTAAAGCTTTTCAGAGGCTGAGTGACTTCTGTTTCTGAAAATTCCCTAAATATTAGTAGAAAATGAAGAAAAACCAAAACAGAAGACAATACATGTTATATTATAGTTTATTGGTTTGCTAGGCTGCAATAACAAATACCACAATGCAAATTTATTTCCCTACAGTGGTGGAGGCTGAACATCTAAGATCAAAGTATCAGCTAGTTTGATTTCTCTTGGGGCCTCTCCCCTTGGTTTACTGATGGCTAACTTTTTCACTACATTCTCACATGATTGTTCATGCACATGCAAATCCCTAATGTCTCTTCCTTTTCTTATAATGACATCTACCATACTGGATTAGGGCCACATCTTTATTACTTCAATTAACCTTAATTATCTCTTTAGAAGCCTTATCTCCAAATACAGTCATATTGTGGGATAGGGCTACAACAATGGTTTTTGTGGGGAATATGATTCAGGCCATATCACAGTATATTTAAATTTTGCATTTAATAAATTATCCCTTTCAATATGCACATTTTACAAAGAAGTAATAAACATTTATTTATTATAACTATTGGAAGATAATATCAAAAGCTAACATTTCAGCATCTTTGTGAATAGAAGTCCTAAGCCAAATGACCCCACTAATCCCTCTCTCTCCCTGTTGATATCCCTGAACGATGTAACCGACTCCTTAAGTTGCCATGAAAGAGGCCAGATGATGCACCCAGGAAGCGTAGAGGAGTTTGCATCCTTAAATGATGGGGATAGGATGATGAAGACAGAACTTGGACAATGGGGAACAGAAGATGGGAGGGAGCTGAGCAGGTAAATCCCCCCTCTGTTTTCTTTCTGGTGAGCTACAGTTCGAGAGTATTTCACTTGGTTTTTCCTGGAAATCCTTCCAGAGAGGTCTCAGGTATCGGGTGGACTCATCTTTGTATATCTCTTCCATGGCTGACTGTTAAGGGGCAGCCAGTGCAATGATGCATTGCATCACTTCATCTTACTCTTGTTTTTGTTCACTTTGCTTTTCCTCTTTTTTTTTTTTTATTCTGGTTTGCATCTCACAAATAAAGTGTCAGTATTTAAATCTCTACTTCAAGTTCTGCTTCTAACTCAGAAGACATGGGTTATTACAGCAAGTACATAAAATAGTTGAAATTAGTATGTAGAAAACAAATCTTCATGATATGATTTAGGAGTTGGATAGCTCACCTATCTGAAATAATCCATTGTGGCTGATAATGGGGATGATAACAACTCTTGGGATGCTGTTAAACTGCAATTCCTTAAATTTTTACCTGTGTTTAATTGAGAGAAAGTACAAATAGAGGGCACATACAGACAGATCCGACGGTTGTGGTACTTAACATGGGGATAAGGTGAATATCGGTACTAATAAAGAAATTACAAAAAGAGAATGATAGACTTGGGACAGTCAATTTCAATCTTAAGACAGTCTCTGATAACTGAAGGATTTCTGGTAGCTGTAAGAGACCTCTTATTTCTGGCAACTTTGGCAGACTTTGCTGAAAATCTGGCCAAGAATCTAATTATAAGGGAGATAGATCTGCAAAGACTAAAATGTGCAAACTCAGCAGCTATCCTGTGTCAAATCAGGGTCATAATACGAAGAGAGTAGGACCCCCAAATCTTGGATGAACACATTTAGGAAGGCAAATCAGAGAATCTTGAGCCCCCAAATTATCCCAAGGTTTATTTTTCATCAGAAGCAGTCCCTTCTCACCATGTAAGTTCTTTTCTCCAATCTGACAGAGTCAAATCTCAGTATCGTCCAGGAGGGTAATTACAAACTCAAATCTGGGAAGAAATCACCTACAAGGAACTTCAGGATCTGACTAATATATATTAGTTAAAATCTGGGGCACATGTGCAGCAGTGGATTCTAGGGTGTTAGACGTGTGGGAGGGTGGGTGCAGAACATAAGGCTGGAGAGGGGAAACTTCATGGAGAATGTGCTTCCTAGAACTACCTCTGGTAAGGACTCTCTTAGTTCAGATTCTCTCCAAATGAAGCCTGAGGCACTTATTTAAGTAGAGTTTTTGGTTTCATTCTTTTTTTCCCTTTAAGGGAGCAAGGGAAACACAGTAGGGAGCAGGAGAGAGCCAAACAAGAACGTGGTCTCAGATGAAGTCTAGACTTGGCCTGGTCCACATCGATCGCCCCACAGGGCGTCCTCCCTTGCAATATTGGGGGCCAGTCTTTTGTAATACCTTGTTAGAGTTTGCTATGGGCTATTCTCATAAAGAAAAAAGGGAAAACAACCTTCTGTGGGAAGGGG
This sequence comes from Pteropus vampyrus, assembly GCF_000151845.1. Lineage (NCBI taxonomy): Eukaryota > Metazoa > Chordata > Mammalia > Chiroptera > Pteropodidae > Pteropus > Pteropus vampyrus. Next base: position 8,288,458 of record NW_011888834.1, read on the forward strand.
CTCTTGTTAGCCAAGGACAATGTCTCAAAGAAGGGGGACTTGAGAACAGTTAACACACCAAGGCTAGGTAATGGGTGACTCTGAGTGAGGCACAGCCTCTCTTTGAGTGTACCTAGCACATGGCAGAATATTTTTTTATGTACGTTTTCTTTTACTACTATAATTCTCAAAAAAATACACACACCAATTTAGGATAACCAAAAGTAGAATGAAATAGTTAGTATTACTAACTTTTCAATGCATAGTGTCTCCATTCTGACATAATTTTATGAAAATGTAATGGAGACTTCAAAAATAAATGGTTTAATTTGTTTCTGCACTTACCATGTATACCTCTAGAAATCAGAAATATCTAAAGTTAGATATTTAGAGAAGGGCTTTTCATTAAATGACATGATTCAGTTGTTCATACTTTCGAGAAATGCCATGGACTGGGTGAGATTTGCCTAACAACACAGAACCTGTCAGGACTGGATTATGAGCCTTCAAAAAACAAGATATTTATTCTGCATCTATAAGACAAAATCCCATTAATATTTAGAAGCTATTATATATTAAATGATTTAAAATTATAAGACACAAATCTTCAATATTAATCCTATAAATACTAAAAGGAATTAAAGACAAAGAAGATACATATTTACCAAATAACTTTTATGACTTTTAGGATATTAATTTTCTTATAATGAGATTATGCTTCTTTAATTTACTGAGATAAATTTATCTATCTGGATTCCTCTGAAAATTATCTCTAGATTGAATTTCATAATTTTTTTTATTTATTACTGTTCCTGGAAGTAACAACAGGTAGGAGTGGTTTTTCTATAAAATAATAACTTTGGATGATATGTTTCTGTAATCTATTTTATTTTTTCAATTGATGTCTATAAGCATGCCAACATATATAAAAATTGAAATTAAATAAATTAGAGGGCATTTAGTCACTTAAGTATTTTTCAGCATTTCCTTTCTTTGAGATATCTGCTAATATGAGAAAAAAATAATAAAAAATGAATGGTCTCTGCCTTAAATTAGTTTATATGGTGTGGTTAAAGAAGTAAGACATGTTACAAATACATAATTCAGTAAGATCATATAAAGTTCCATAAGGGAGATACAGATAAATTGTTATGGCAGCTTTAAAGGGGAAGTCATTTTATTTAGCTGAAATGGATAAGGAAACTTATTGCTTTTGAATGTATTCTTACATTTCGAACAAATTTACAAATGAGTACTTTAAAAACAAACTTGATCTACTTTAAGTATCTATAAGTGATTAATTTATTTTATTAATTTATTATAATTATTTAGTTAATTAATTATTGGTAGCTTAATTTTTATGGCTAAAGAACAGAAACTCATAACAAAATAACCAGATAATTAATTATCTCTAATAATTATATGTCAATAAGAATTTGATTTCCAACAAATTTCTTTTAGTTAGATAGTCAAATATCTCTTGCTTAGATTCCTAAGGTATTTCTAATCATTTTGAAAACTGATAATGATTACTCATTAGCCATACCTGTGTGATTATATAGATACTTTAATGATAGGCCCTTCTGTGCCCATTCATAATTTTTTGATTATATGTGTACTTGAACTTTACCTTATGTACTTGACCAAGAAGATGTTATCTCTTTTTGCCATTTTGACAGGAAAAAACTGTGGGGTTTCTTGAGTACAATATGTCTCCTTTTTAGATCTTTAGTAAATAGTAATTTATCTTTCTTTTCTTTTTTCTTAACACTTTTGAAAGATAGTTACCAGCAGTTTATCCTCTGCTATTTCGGTCTTGCAGTTTACCCTCTGCTATTTCGGTACAGATTTTAAAATCTTAGAAAAACCTCAAAACTCCTAAACTTTAATTTTGGTAGAATTTAAAGCTCTTGCTATTTCTCCTGAGGTTTCCAACCAGTTTTTATTTTGCTATTTTTCACTGATGCAATTTTTCTTATTCTGTTTTCAACATAGATATCCCTGGGAGAAATATAAACTTCATACATATTATGAAATTGTTTCTGTAGCAGCAGGAACCCTGCAAGAACATTTAGAAATGTTCTCTGCTTTTACTTTCATTTTTCTTTATGAATTTCCAAAGAATAGGTCATATGTTTCATTTCAGAAGAGTCTTGTGGTAAATGACAAGTTATGCTGGTATTTATTTCACTTAAGAAGAATGTGAAAAAATAAAAACCCTATGGGTCTCTTATCCTTGGTGAAAATATTATAACTTTTCTGTTAGGTCCAATAAAGTCACAGGTCTGAAAGCAGAACCCAAAAAAATACAGTGTACCCAGCATCATTGTTTAACGAGTATTTCAAAGACAACCGTTAATTATTCAAATACTAACTTTAATTCTTAACATATTAATTATGTTTGAACTATAGAAAATTATTAAAGCATATTATCTGTTTTACAATTTCATAATCAATGTGTTACTATGCAGGTATGCAGAAACATATTGGGTCAATATTTTAAGATGACTATAATTTCGAACTTGCTTTAGTACTATTATAGAATAGCCATTTTTATCAATTAGAGACATAGTAACAGTTATTATTCATGTAAGTACTGTAAAAAATTGTGCAAGTCTCTTTGGCAATAATATAGATTGTAGTAAAGGATTATTTTAAATCTATTATCTATAGACATAAAAATAAACAAAGTAAACTAGAAACTCCAAAAATAAACCAACCATACATTTGTGGTTGGTTTATTTTCATTAAAAATGTCAATGGAATTCAGTGGGGAGAATGATGGACTTTCAATAAATGGTGCAAAGACAATAGGATACTCATGCACACACACACATTGAACTTATCTCACACCATAAATGCACATTTGATATAAATAGATCATAGATGTAAACTTAAAAGCTGCAATAATACCAGTTGTAGACGAAAATAATAGAAAAGTCTTTCTAAACTTGGCTTAGGCAATGACTTATTAGATATGACTCCCCAACACAATCCTTAAAAGACAATATAGTAAATTGGATTCCATTAAATTTTTTTAAAAGTTTGCTTTTTCAAAGACACTATTAAGAAAATGGAAAGACAAGCCGCAGACAGCAATAAAATATTTGTAGATTATATAACTGAAAAAAAGACTTGTATCCAGAATAGATAATAAATTCTCAGAACTCAATAACGTGAAGACCAAAAAAATTAAAAAGTAGGTTAAAGATTTCAATAAACATTTCACTAAGATATATAAATGGCTAATAAGCACAGAAAAAAGATGTTCACTGTATTAGCTATTATAGTAATGCACATTAAAATCAGCATGAGAAACCAGTTCACTTCGTTCGAGTGACTATAATCAAAAAGGCAATAACAAGGGTTACCAAAGATGTGGAGAAACTAGAATGCTCACATGTCTAGTGAGAGAATATAATGGTACAGCCTCTATAGGAAACAATTTGGCAGTTTCTTAAAGAGTTAAACATATACTTACACCCAGCAATTTTACTCCTAGGTATTTTACTCAAGAGAAATGAAAATATTGGGACACATTTTGATGATGATGGTGATGAAGAAAGAGTACTTTTATTTAATAGAACAATTTCTATCTGTCATGAGTTCATTTTTATGCCATTTTTAAATTACTTTTTTTACCCTGAAAAATGACAATATTTAAAAGGCGGATTCTCCTGTGAATTTTAAGTAGATGATAATTATAACAGGTTGCTGATTATAGCAAGGCAATTGAAGTTTAATCTTTTGTAATATCTTTACTTGCAGATGCCTTTTTCAATATTAAATAAGCATTAAGTGTCAATTCTATATATTCTTTATGTGATCGCAAGAATCTGTTTTGGGGTCTATTTTATGCATTGTATTCCTCACTGATCTTTATTTTCTTAGTTTTCTTTTGAAATTTAGTCATTTTAACTATTGCTGTTTTCCTTTATATATTTCTGTTCTTAAACAACAATAAAGGATAATTTTCTTTTAGTAGCACTGGTTTCTGGATAAAAAGGTATGTGTAAATAAATCCCTTTGGACTAGGCAAAGGAAAAAAATGAATTATAGCTTATGTAGAGTATATTTTAAATGAAGATGTAAAAGGTGAACACGATTTCCAAATCTGTATTTTTCAACAAGCTTTGCAGATTCCAGCCCACACATCGAGTTCTTGGGACTATGAATGAACTTCCTTGCCACACACATGACTCCTCTGCCCCTCTTTTACTTCATTGTACTCACTTCACTGTTGTTAAATTCAACTGTCATCTCTTATTCTGTACTTCCATCTACGCAGATGACCATAGTTGGAGGAAACACACATCATCCATGCCAACAGGCCTCACTTTACATTTATGATCACTAATCTCTGGTGAAACCCTCGAGCTGTCCAATTGCCATCCTACATTTCTCTATATTCACTCTTCAACTCTCCTAATTAGCTATTATATAGTTTCCCTTCTCTTCTGAAATCTTCGACGCCCCTTTCATCATTCTAACTCTCAGCTGACGAGCTTAATTTCCTTTTCACTGAGAAACAAGATGCAATCAGAGATCACACACAAGCTCATTCAATGACATCTACCCCTTTGCTGCATCTGGGCATATTTGCTCTTCCGTCTTTTGCAATGAATGTACTGTCTGCACTTCTAGCACAGGACAAACCCTCTATGTGTGTATCAATTCCATCTTATTTGCCTATTTAAGGACATGGCAGCAGAAGCTCTTCTTTCTCTCCGATCCATCAGAATTTTTATTTCTATATTTCACATTTCTCATCGTATATATACGCTATTTCTCTCCCTTATGAAAAGAAACAGAACAAACAAAAACAAAACTGTTCATGCATTCATTATCTATTCTACCATCCTACTTCATTCCTTTCATTTACAATAAAACTCTTTCCAGAAGTAATATCTACTTGCTGTCTCTAATTTCTCTCCTCCCTTTTTCTTTGGAATCTTCTTTATTCACATTTTCATCCTTGCCTCTCCACGACAATTGCCCTTGTTTGCATCTTTAGTGACTGCGCACTGCTTACACTGACTCTCAGACCTCCTCATATGTAATCTAACAGTATCACTGAACATCGTTGATCCCCTCTCTTTTTGGACTAGGACATCATACTTCCCTGGTTATCTCCTACTTCCCCAGTCACATTTGCTGCTTCTCATCTACTAGAATTTTTAATGTTGGTTTGGTCACAGGACTCAGTTCTTAGGCTTCTTCTCTCTTCTATTTAAACTCATTTCCTAAGTCTTAATTCCACTTTTCTAAGTAATATTAATTTGCAACAATTCTCAAACGTATATTGACAGCCAAGACCGGGGAATACTCATTAGGCATTCAATCTCAACATAACCTAAACCTAAAGTCCCCCTGAAACTGGTTTCCCCTGGGCTTTCTTTAGCTCAGTAAATGCCAACACCATTTTCCCAGTTGCTTGGGTAAAATATTGAAATACATCTTCCATTGTTTCTCTCATTACCATAACAAGTTTAGAATCAAATCAGAATATTTACAGAATCTGATTCTACCATAGTTATTATTCTTATCTCAGCCATCACCTCCTTTTTCTTGGATGTTTATAATGGTTTCTTCTTGCCTGCTCTGCTCTGTGACTCTTCTCCCTTTTATCGTTTCTCAATACAGAAGACATAGTAAACTTGGTAGAACAAACAAACAAACAAAAGTCAGCTTCTATTACTCTGCTGCTCAAAACCCATTCGGGACCTTTCATCTCATTCAAAACCAAACTTAAAGTTCTATCTATTACCTCTGATGTCATCCCAAGCAACCTCCCTTCTTACTTACTCTGATCCATTTTGTCAGCCTAACCGACCTTCACAATAAGTACTGTCACTCTTGACTTATAGCCTTTGCATTTGTTCCAAATGCCTAGAATTTTCCCTCTATTTAGATTCCTTGCTCATTTCCTTCATTTTTCTACTCAAATATAACCTTTGTTTGTGAGGCCATCTCTGATCATATTATCTTTAAACTTTCCATCACTTTTCTCTGCTTTAAACCTTCATGGAACTAATTACCATCTAACATATTATATGTTGTACTTATTTGTTTATTGCTTGTCTCTTTCTACTTGAAAGTGAATTCCAGGGAACTAGATGTTTTTATTTGTTTCACTTATTGTTAGACCACCAGTGGTTAGAATAGTGTCTGGCACATATAATTACTTTGTAAATATTTGTTGAGTGAATGAATAAATGAATGAGTGGAGGATAAATCGTGGTGTTTAAATGGCATCACTATTTGCTTCCAACTCTAATTCATTCATTTAATAAGTGCTGAGAACCTACTAAACTAAATATTGGGGTTATAAACATGAATATAATAAGGACCTCACCTTTAAGGACCCTCAAATTAGCAAGGGATAGTATTAAAAGGATGATTATTGTAATAGAATGTGGAGAATTTTATTAAAGTGGCAAACATTTGATGAGATAAATCAGGTTGAGTCTTGAAAAATAGGTAATACATAAATGAGAACACGAAAATAAGGAGATGGCTGGGGCAGTGGAAGCACATACGCCATATATGCCATATCAAACTCGAAACTTTTGTGCAAAACTAAAGATAGAATTATAAGCATGTATCCTTAATAAACACTTATAGATAATGATGTCTATGATAGAGAAAATAAAATTTTTCCTTCCAATCTCCAAACCGGTATTTGTTAGTTCCTCATTGCTTATTGAAAAAATTACTGTACAACATCCCCTTCAACACTGGATTTGAATAAGAATTTCTCTCAGTGGGGCTAAAACATTAACATTTTTAGCAACTTTCCTATTGATACCTATACAAATAAAGTATTAGAACCTGGGCTTTTAAGCTATCAGCGTGCGTGTGTGAGCAAGAGAAAAAAGAGAAATATACTAAATTTGAAAGAGACTTTTGTTATTCTTTATTCTACCCTCTCACCTTATGCAGCATTATCTGTTACAAAACCATGCTCAGATGAGCAATAAGGCCTTGCTTATTGAAGCGTATTTTAGGTCAAGGACTGTATCTCATATTTCTTTTTGTCTGTAAGGATTGCTTCAATAGACTCTAACATAATAGGTGGTCAAAGAGTAACAATGATGATAATGGTAATAATTGTTTCTAATCTTAATAATTTTGCTTTAATTTGAATTAGTTTTCTCTGTTATAGTTATATCTGATCTTCAAGAAATCTAATCCACCATTTCCTCACCAGAATTTATGTGACTTTACAATGGTCATTGCTTGACACTTTAATTTTTTTGTTTTTCAGACTGGGTAAGCCAGACCTATATTTCAGAAAAATCAGTATCTTAAGGCTATTTAACATTTTGAGTTTTTAAAATTAGTTTTAGCTGTATTAATTTCTATTTGTCTTCCTCACAACCTTTTAAAAAATGTTCAACATATAAATGAATCAAAGTTCTCAGTCTCAGTTTTAAGGCTGACATTGCCTAGAGAACAACTAAATCAATCTCTGAATAATTCATTTATAATATATAGTGTTTTTTTGACATTTTTTTAAAATATAATTCTCTCAAGTTTTATTGCCCAGTAGTGTAGGCACTAGCTGTATGTGGCTAAATTTAAAATAAATGTAAAGTGAAATAAGCTTAAACATGCAGTTCTTCAGTTACACTAGCTATGTTTTAAAGTGTTCAATACCCACATGTGGCTGGTGGCTCCTGGATTGGACAGTTCAGAACATTTCCATAATCGCTGAAAGTTCTGTGGGACGATGCTTCTGTAGAGATGACAAACTTTCATTAGAAGTTCATTCATGCTCTTCTATTAGAAATATAACTGTGACAGTTGCAGAAAACTTCCATTAGATAAACTATAATGAAAATGCATGATTTTATCAGAAACACTATTTTAATAACTTTTTTTAATCAGAAAAGTGGCAGATAAAAAAGAAAGCCCGCTTTTTAATTTCCTTAGTGATTGCCTCGCATCATTTAATTCTAATTTCAGTAAAACATCGCTCTTTCAAATCTAGACAATTTACTCTATTTTTCTTTATTTTCATGTTAATTCAGAGTTTATTAATTCTGAGATATTGACTAACTGGTATATATTTTCATGAAAAATAGTTCCTTCTAAATATGTTTTACGGTAAAAATTAATTATCTATGAAGAAAAAAGAAAACAACGAGAAAAAAGAAAGAATTTCATGGTTATTTTACATGTAGTAGGAATGAGCTTCGAAAAGAAAGAATATGCATGATCTATAAAGTTTCTTCTTAGCTAAATGTGGAGCAACATTCTTCGGTTACTTGTACTTCTCTCCATTTATTTGATATTTCCCTATTTGGAAAAGACATTTCTCATACTTTACTCCACTTCTACAGTAAAAAGATTAGTTTCTTTTCTTTTCTTTTTTCCCAGTGAGACAGCCACTTAACAAAAGCCAAGTCAGGAGAGGGGAAGCAACCAGGTCAAAAAAGTAAAACATTGGGTGTGAAGCTGAAAATTTCAGGAAAACAACATAAAAGAGCCAAAGACATAGCAGAGATTAACTAAAATCTCATAAAATCGATAAGAAAATGTAACATGAGAGAAAGTGGCTGTCAGGGTCAAAGAGTGAAGGCTTTAAACTCTCTGTTATCTACAAATAGTTTGACTTTGGAAAAGTTATTTAATATATATTTTTTAGTCTCAGTATCCTTGAGAGTAATGGGTAAAACATACCCATTTTAAAGTGTTATGGATAACTTGGCAAATAGTCATCACCTAATAGATAATAGTTATTATTATGGCTCTATGTGGAGCATATGGAACACACGAAGGCAAGGGAAGAATTCTTATGGAGTAATCTGTAGTAAACTGTATAGATGTCTCATGCTGTCCAAGGTATCCTTTAAGATTTATAAAGCAAAGAGTTCCTTTGGGCAATTTGATTATTCAGATTAGGCAATTACCATCAGAAAGACCACAGAAATTAGAATTTGCAAGTGGGTTGTGGATTAGAATATTTATAATTTAGATCAAATTTCATGGAACCTTTAGAGATTTATAAGTATTATTAATTTATATAATTTAATGCAAGATCAAAGAAGAAATATATAGAGATATATGTAGATATATGTATTTATTTGTATTTATAGACGTTAAGGCTAAGAGGATAAGATTGAAACTCAGAAATATTCTAGTGTCTAGAACATCTAAACACCATCTATTACTTCTCAAGGAGGAAATCCTCTGATAGTAACTGCAATTGATTAAACAACGCTATTCCACAGGGATTACATGTACACCTATAATCATTGCAATGAAGCTATAAGGATTACTTAGAAATAGTGCAGCTTTATTTAATAGCAGCATTGGACTCACTTTTAAATAATTCAGTGAATAGTTCCTGAATGTCGATCATATATAATACTCTATTCACTATGGCTTATTTTGAATAAAATAAAGTCTCAAATCAGGGCCATGCATATTGACAAAAGTAATTGGTAAAACATTTTCTTCAGAAGTGATTGGACCATCATAGCTTTCAAATGACTGATTTAAGAAAAACTTCATTTGTGTTGGTATCTTTCCACTTAAAAAAAAGGAAGAATGTGAAGGGATATATGAATTCAGTTCAAGATTGAAACAACTTTGAATAGGAAAGACAAAAATAATATTTTTCCTGTTTTTAAATAAACATATGCATGTGTCTTATTTATTTAGGAGAGTAAAATTTTGCCATTACACGCTCAGAAATAATGCAGATTTGGACATAATGCAATTGGCAGTTGGCTCCCTTTTCTCCTCCATTGTCAAATGTAGGTGGGCTGAAGTTCTTGTCATCTGGGAAGAGCTGAGGGAAGAGGGAGGCAGTCAGAACCAGAGTCCCCAGGATTCTTCATTTAGAAAGATGTTCACTGAAGTGATTACATTAACCTCACACTAATACAGTTTTGCCTTTTGCTTGGTTGTAATTTTGAACCATGTTTATTGTGTTATGAAGGAATAATATTGTGAATGTACTATATTATTCCGTGTGAATCTAAAGTATGATAAAAATACATACGCAGAGAATAAAATATGTATATACACACGGTCTTAGTTTTCACTTTATTTCAGTTTTGCCTTGTTTATGGCTTCTTTTATTTTTCTTTTCTTTCGCTCTCATGCCATATAAATAACATGAAAGTACCACAAATTTGGCTTTTGGTATTTTTTTTTATAGGATTCTAGTTTACTTATTCTTTATCTTGTTGCTCTAGCTATTTTAAAAACAAAGAAACACAAAACAAAAAACCTCCTTTCCTAGTACTAACTCCCAGTACCCATCTCAGCCTCGATAGGGGCTTCAAAATCTGTCAAAATCTTACCAGTCTTTCAAGGTCTTCATTAATATTGGATTTTCCATAAAGACTTCTCCTCTTCATTGATAGAACAATATTTCATAACTGAATACTGTAGGCATTCATTGGGTCTAAGTGCACCTTTTTTAAGAGGAAAGGGCTTTATGAAATAGGTTTAACTGACAGGTTTTGTAGGATCAAGGAGGACAATATTAAAATTTATTGAGAATCTATGATGTACTGATCTTTGCAGCGAAGGTTCTTTTTGTAAACAGCAGAAACTTATTCTGATTTCTTTAAACATAAAACATTCAAACTTATTTAGAAAATAAAAATTAACTTATCGAGAAGATTTAGAAAATAAAAATTAACTTATCGAGAAGATTTAGGCAAGGGCAAGGTCAACTAGATGGGCAAAACCATCACCAAGGCGATACCACAGGAACATTGGCTTTGGCACTGACACAGCTACTGATCGATCAATGGATGGTACCAGGGAAAGGCTGCTGGCAGCACACGTGGATTGTGGGCACCACCATGCAAAAATTGATACTGCTTCTACTACAGTGAATTCTAAACCATTTCAGATTTTTTTTTTTTTTTCCAGGTAGGGTCACCCATCTAGAAAAGAACCATTGGATTGGTTAGGATTATATCAAGTGTCCATGCCTTATTCCTATTATTCAGGAAAAGTATCTGAAATTTTGGGGGCAGGAGGCTTTTTATTCCCCAAATCTCAGTCCTTACAGATTGAAGAAGGGGAGATGCAGGGGATCAAAAGAATAACCAAACCAAAGAATAAAAGGTAATTACTCACCATAGTCACTTTAAAGACAATTAAAAATTAATCCTCAGAACAAATATAAAAAGTACATATTATTATATACGCTTAACATGTGATAGTCTGAGCATCTAATAAATTAAATAACTTCTAAAATGTATACAGAAATAACTGTGATTAATGGATTAAGCAGTTGTATGACAAGGATACAGATAATAGATTTTGATAACCCTGGGCACTATCAATTCAGAAAGATCTCTTTAGAACTATAAGTGTAACCTGTATATTTTTACAGAGCTTTGTTTAGTCAATTAATTAGAAATATTACTGCAAATTATGAAACACAAAAATAAAACACAGTTCTTAAGAAAAGTCGACCAATGCCCAACGTGGTAATTCTTATGGCAGACTTTAGGCCATGAACAAAATATTTCCTAGTCCCTGGATAAACCCACCTTTGCACAGGGTTGAAGTACATGGGCACTGGGTGAAGACGGCCAGACACATTTTGGAATGTTGGATACTCAAGGTTATAGCTGTCGTAGTTTAGAAATCCAGCATCTGAAAATGGGTTCGAGAAGAGGTCTTTTCGGTGGAAGGCATACGTTAAAGAGAAAATTTCTTAGCATTTATTTATTCTGAAATAGGGAAAGATAACTCTTACTACTGATGTTAGAATTATATTTTCTTAATTCGTAATAAAGCAAAATATAGAACTTCAGTTTTTTTGATGAGATTGTGCAAATGTAATTAACTAGTGCACAGCAATCTTCATTTTTCAATTTTATTAAAAGTCAGAAGTTATAAAGTTAAGACACTTTATACAATTGAAAGGAAATTAAATAGAAGATTGACTCTTACTGAGTCAAAGTTTAGAAGAAAGATGCAAGACTGAAGCTGAATCTGCTAAACAACTTTAGTGGAAATGGTTTTTGAGAAGCAGGTTAGAAGCAGGAAGTAAGTCCTCACTAGTAGGGGCAAGGAAGAAGAAATGGGGGAGGCAAGTCTGGAAGCCTCTGTCCTGTTCATAAAATTATAAAACTGACCCAACAATGAAAGGAACTGTCATCTGGCCTGTGTTAAGGAGTGCAGGGTGATTTTACTTCCTCCAGAATCCCTTGTTAAAGGGTAGCGGGGAGAAGGGGAGTGCTAAAATAATGTCCATTGGCTCCCAATAAATTCATATAATGCTTTTGCCTCATCAGTGCAATTTCCCTGATAACCAAGAATCTATAATGCTCCTGTCCCAGGACAAGCAATCTCTGCCCCAAATCCTGAAACTGTAGGCAGAAGCTAATGTGGAACAGTGGGACAAGTTTGCAAATAAACCTTCAAGAAGTCATGTGGTCAAGGCTGTAAATACTAAAGGATAGCTCTTCAGCAGGAATTGAGGGAAATTAGTTAAATTTGAGCCTTATCATTTTCATATTATCTCTCATGCCATTGCTACCTATTAATTCTGTGGGGAGGTCTTTTGTTAGCTATAACGGAGGTTTTTATCTCTTCTGCTGAGTTGTATAAACTCTGTGTCAAGATCTTAAAATCATATTTGGCGTCTTATTTTTCTTTATTAACTCAGAAAACATTTTGCTAAATATAAAAGAGGCAGATGACTCAAAACCACATAGAAATAGCAGCTTCCAAGAGCCTGATGCATGAATCTGGTCACAGAATTTCGGCATGACTATGAAGAATCACACAAATGTGGTCTACATTTCATCCCTACAATTCTCAGTTTAAAATTAGCCAGCTTCGTCCTACTGAACTTAGTGATTATCATAAAGAGGTTGTGATAAGACATTTTGTATCTATCGGAATGTTAGCGCCTTAAAGGCAAGAACAGTATTTTATGTCTTTCTACTCTTCTACTGTTGCCACCTACCTGCCTTCAGCCTAGCTCAAGGCTTGGTTAGTTAATAAGAAATGAATGAGTGAGTAGCTTGATAACGCAATATAGAGCTGTAGGTGTATGTCTCGTACATAAGATATATGGCATATCTAAGAGCTGGAAGGCATATTTAATCCAGGCACAAAACTATTTCTTTTGACCAGCATAGTTATTGTTATCTATTTATATTGAATTTGAACATTTTAAGTAGGTTACATATTCTAATCTTTAATTTTCCAGAGCAATCATTAGCCTCTGTTTATACAAAATAGGAAACAAAGATTTCATGAGGCCTTGAAAACATGAGTTTCAGTTTAAAATTGGCCTCAAAAGAAGATATTCCCAGATACATGGTATTGTTAACTGAGGTTTTCATATGCCTGCTTATCCTCTCTTTAATAATGCTCATTCTCCTCTCTCTCCCTCAACCTCTCTCTCTCTCTCTCTCTCACCTTTAAAAAAGTAAGACAGTACCCCTGATTGTTGAGAGGTAATATATGTGATAATTCAATATCTAATGAAAATTTATTTCATGCTACATGTTTCTCAGAAATATTTGTATTTTAGAGGACAAAGGAAAAGAAGTTGCCTATAATGAGACTTCAATACGTGTCTGACACTGAAAAAAAGATACTTTATAAACATTTTATTAAAAACTTGCATCAATCCTCTGAGGAAATGTGATCTTTGAAATGTCAAGTCCAAAGTCACGTGGCCAATGAGAGAGAGATCTGGAATTTGAACTAAACTTGTGCTGGCGGTAACATGGGACGTGACTCTCAAGATTTGGGTTGGAATCTAGATTATTCCTAGCCAGGATGACTTAGCCCTCCAGTGTTTCCTTTTTAAATCAATTAAATTTCTTTAAATTTAAAGAATCTGGGACATACCTGCATGACTTTCTTATAATCTTTGATATGACCTTTAACATCTAAGACATGAACTTTATTTTTTTTAACTTGTCATTGGCACAATAATATACATATTTTCTTACTTTCAGGTAGTAGGAAAAGTATCAGCTTTTCAATTTTGACAAATTTGTTTTTCTCTTATGAAGTAAATTGTATGGTATATAAATTATATCTCAATAAAGCTGTTATTTAAAAAATCATGTTAATGGCAGAACCTATGACCATGTGCAACCTATTAGCCGTGTGCCCTTATGTCCCTATGAGTCATAGATTTTTCATCTACATAATTAGAATACTAATGTCTACCACATATGGCTTTAGAGGACTGAATGAGATAACCTCCTGGCCCATAGTAAACGATACTTCCTTGTTCTTTTCTCTGCGTCCTGGTTACTTCTAATAAGTATGTATCTATGAAATATTATATGTGTCATAGAGAGATATGAACAAATGCAATCTCTAGAAAATGTCATGGTCTATTATTTATTTATACCCTCCAAACAATAAGAAATGACAAATGGACAAAGAAAACTATGTCAATACATGAGGGTCTTGCACAATAAATTTTGAGTTTTTTCCCCCAAGATTTCTTTCTATTTGTATAACGTATTTTTACTTCTTTGCACACGTGCAATGTCTTTGAAATATATTGATCATTTGGGTGTACCTCTCCTTATCCTTGAACATCCTATTCATTCAATTTCCTTATCTTCAGTGGCTGCTGAATCAATGACAACAAAGAAGAAATCAGCATTACAGAGAGAGGCAAAACAAAAGGTATGAAAGGAAGCCCTTTTTATTATCTTTATGGCTTTCTGCTTTGGTTTCTCGCTTCTCTCAGTATTCTCAGATTTTCCCATGTGGACAAGTGAGAAGAGAAGATGTCATCTCTGCCTCCAATAACACATTATTATATAAATTAACATGATGATACCAGGAACTCCAGAAAAAAAAGAAAGGGACCTGTTTATATAACCTCTGTATTCTGTTACTGAGAACAGTATCACCATCACCGTCATCATTCTCATCATTCTCATTGTTGAAATCACTTATTAATTTCTTTGTATGAATTAGGCACTAAAATAAATATATCACATACATTTTCTCAATTCTAAAACAACACGATCTAAGTACTTTTTTCACATTGGCTAATTTGCGTTTGGAGAAATTGAGGCTTAGCTTGGTTAAGCAACTCAACCTGAAGGCACACTGTTGAGTGAGAACTTGGAGTCAGGTCTGCCTGAGTCCAACAATCTGTGTGCTAAACCTCTTAACTGCTTTTAAATCTCGACAATGCAAACTTGAATTACATTTCAACTGATACTTGTTTATTGACTGGAATGTTTATCCAATGGAGTAATCTTCCCAAAATCTCTGAAAGAAAAAAGAGGACATATTGTTTGGATATGAAACACATATCTGAGCAATTTCAAGTGCTCTCACACAGCTTATGCAGACGCTCTACCTACATGATGTAGTGGAACGCATACTGACATCACACTCATCTAAAGCAATATTTCTATCTTATTTTGGCTACAGTTTCTTCATCTGTGGACAAAAGAGATGAGGATCAAATGATTATCATAGGTTTGTTCTGGGTCAGAGACTCTCCCTTTAACCTTTTATATTTTTTAAATAAAAGCTTTATTGAGATATAATTTGTATACCATCAAATTAGCTGATTTAAAGTGTAGTGATCTTTAAAACATATTCACAGAGTTGTGCAACCATCACCACTATCTAATTCTGTAACATTTCCATCACCTCATTACCAGTCACTCCCCGTTCCTCCCTTCCCTCGGCCCCTGGCAACCACTAGCCTACTTTCTGTCTCTACGGATTTGCCTTTTCTGGACATTTCATGTAAATGGAATCATGCAATATGTGGTATTTTGTGACTGGCTTCTTTCATTTAGCAAAATGTTTTCAAGGGTCATCTATGCTCCAGTACTTCATCCTTTCTATTGCCAAATACATTTGTTTACCCATTCACCAGTTGATAGATATTTGGGGTGTTTCCACGTTTTGGCTATTAAGAATAAAGCTGCTATGAGCATTCATGTACACATTTCATGTGAACATATGTTTTTATTTCTCTTGAATATATATCTAAGATTGGAATTGCGAGGTCATGTGGGAACCTTATTTTTAACATTTTGAGGAACTGCCAAACAGTTGTTCTTGTGGGCCAGGTCAGTTAGTAAGGAATTCGCAGTTTTTGCTTACCTGGGATTTTACCATTTTCTCCTTCATTTTTTAAGGATAGTTTTGCTGGACATAGGATTCTTGTATGACATTCTTTTTATTTCACCTTGAATATGTTATCCTACTACCTTCTCACCTAGTTATTTCCATGGAGAAGTCAGCTATTAATCTTGTTGAAGCTCACTTGTAATTAAACTGATTTTTCACCGTAAAATTGTTAATTTTATTGAACTTTGAATCTATAACATTTCACTGTTGAGAAAAACTTAATCATGGTATCTGACAGGTTCTTAATACTAATTGTAATTAAGATAAAAAATTTATCTACCAGTTTTTGCAGTGATTTTGAATTATTATGTTGGTTATCTAAAACAAATTTACATGGATGATAGACTCATGCTGTTCGATTCCTGTATTAGGCAACTTTTAAACCTAAGATGAAAAAGTTTAAGGAGATGTAATACATTTAAAATGAACTTGAAAACTTATGTGTATTTATAAGATCAAACAAAATTTGCAGCGTAACATACAAATGAATAAGACATAAGCTTGGTTGAAGCGCCATTCTCTAACTAATAAGGGTTACTGGCCCAGTCTGCCCATGAGGAAGTGGCAGAACTCTGATTTGACAACTTTGATTGTTACCGTCACTTGGGGTCCATCAAGTTCATGAATCTCATCCCAACGTTTATTCTGAGGAGTTATTTAAAAACCCAGTATTGTGTAATGGTGTTAAATAGCACTGAGAATGAATGAAATGGATTTAGGAGTGATTATCTATGTGGTTGAATTACAAATAATGGACAACGCTGTTAACTTCCAACCTCATCTTACTGGTAAGTCTTACCTGTGGCTGAGGAAATTGCCTTAGACATGGCTCTCTTTGGAGACGTACATCTCTGTGTCATTTTTGGTCCTCAGCTGTGCCCCACTCTGAACCATATTAGAAAATATTTTGTACCAGAAAGGATATCTTTTTTAATTTTAATATTTTATTCCTTGAGACTTTCTTCCCACCGTCTATCATATTCATTGTTTGTTCTTGACTTACATTTCACCTTTTCCACTTATTAGTGTAATCTTGAACACTTCATTTAATCTTTCTGGACTTAGACTTCTCCTGTATAAAGTATGAATCACATGATTATAGTGAGGATTAAAAGAGATAATGTATGTAGAACATTTAGCACATTGCTTGTAATATAATGTAATATAATAAATATAATATAATATAATAGATAATGTATGTAGAACATTTAGCACATTGCTTGTAATATAATGTAATATAATAAATATAATAAATTTATATATATTTATTTATAATTTATAATATATAATAAGCATTTTTGAATGTTTATTTGCCAGTCTTATGTTAAATCTTTTATGCATAAATGCATACTCTTACTTTGCTTCCCAAACTGCTGCCATATTGCTATAGTTCTGTGTATATCTGGCTACTTCAGAGGACCATGTGATGTTGCTACCGGGAATATCTTCTCTAATTTATTTTCCAGTGTAACTTGCAGTGATGTTTTACCCAGAAATTGTTCTTTTTTTTCTATTTGTCTGATCTTCTGAATTCTAGGCTAGAGGTGAGACAATTTTTACAGCAGAGTCTTGCTTTTTATAGAAAGAAGCAGATTCCAGAAACAGTTGTTGGGAAATAACTATCACGTTCTATGCTCTTTACACATCTTGTCATACATTATCCACTGAATAAACTTATGTGAATGCATAATCTGCTTCGCAAATAGAAGACTAGAAAGTCAGAGAGATAAAATAGCTTGTTTCAAAAATCACACTAAGAAGTAAACAAAGCAGTCATAGGTCTTGCTTAGTTCCAAAGTCTCTACTTTCCCACAACTTGTAGGAAAAGTGGAGAACTCAGTCCTACTACTCATGTTCCACTTGGCATGTAAATCTTATGACTACAGTGTTGGGTTTTGCCTGACACCCTATCTCCAGTGTCTAGGACAGTGCCCGACACACGGTCAGCAGTCTTTGAATGTGGATCAAAAAATTAGTGCCAACAATGAATTTAACATTTTACTCTGTAATTTACCTTTAAATCTACTTTATAAAATAGCAGCCATCATGAATTTAGATTTTTTATTCACAGGCTATTGACACAAGTTTTATATTTTTCTCCACCTTTTGTCCTAGGGTCATTTCTTAGAATGAGACGACATTTAAAAAATCACTAATCAAAAAATGTTGTGCATGTAATCTATAGCAGAAAATGATAAAGCTTTATTGTGGTGTTTTATATTGCCTGATAAAGAGAACCTCACTTTTAAGTGATCGCCTCTTCTTAATTAATCTCATGGTTAAGGCAAATTAAAATAATGCATCGATGAAGTTACAAAAGAATGGAAAATTGAGGACTTGCAAAGTTACTTGCAAATAGTGATCTATTCATTTTGGGGAACACCAACGGTGTAACCATATCATTCAAAAAAGATACATAGGTACTGAATTTAGTGGAATGGAAAAAGCTAGGAAATTACTATGTATAATGGATCTTGTAAGAAAGTAGTTACCATGGCAACTATGGCCTCACAGACTGTGTTGAATGATAGGATTTATTTCAGCATAATCACAGCCTTTTCATATGAATCCTTCCCTATGAGACAATGAAACCGTGTAACATAGCTACACAAAGAAAATTATCCTACTTAGAAAGATTCCTCTCTTTAATATATGCTGATTGAAGTTTGAATATCAGCATTTGATGTAAATTATCTTTGTAGTTACCCTTTCAGAGATGGTTGGTGAAAACATTTCATATAAAAATCTAAATATAGTCACATCTGTGATCTGAATACAAATAAGAAAGACTGTGATATCAATGTGTGCTGTGCTTTTTCTATAGGATCATGAAATGATAACCTATGGCTTTTCAAATAACTTAAACTTTGCTATAACAGCTAATTGAATTCTTATTATTCAGCTATTTTTTTCTTTCCATTTTTGAGCTTTCCTTAGAGATATTCAAATTCATAGCATTCACTGCAGAATGGTCACACTGCTTTTCCTCTAATTAGGTTATTAATAGCAAACTTGACTAATTTAAAACAAATGTTAAAGTGTATCTTTATCTCTATTTTCATTTTGAAGAAGAAAGTTTCGGTTTTCGCAGAGTGAATGAACTTTTAAAATCCCAGATTCCAGTCAGCAGTTGCACATTATTCACAAATGACTGTCTGTGGATCATAACCTTATAATCATTATGCTGAAAGACACTTTTGTCACTTGCTAAGAATAGAAAGGATCAAGAGCACATCTCCCTCAGGTATTTATGTTGTCTGACATCTTGCAATATGTTTCGCCAACAGAAGGAGCTTTTCACTGAAAGGTGAAGCTTTTCTTTTTTTGTGCAATCTAACTAAGAATAAAACACAGCTCAGCTCTGATTTGGGGGCCTTGGATTTTAATTCTCCCCCGCCATAGACAACAGCATTAAGTTAGCCAGTTGCTATATCATATATTGCATTCACAACCTAGAACTGATGTCTATTTCCTCTTCTCCAAACAAGATGATATGTACCATAAAATGAAATTTATCCTAATATAATACGCTTTCTATTAACTTTAAACTTTCTATTTAATTACTTTATACTATCAATGTGAATCATCATGAACCCCAAGAGAAGACCTATAATTCTAAACTATTTAAAGCAATAAAAATTACTCACAACCAATTTTGCTGAGTCATCCCAGAGAAAAATCTGGTGGGTGATTTTTAAACCAAGAGAAATTCCAGTAACACCATCTTGAGAAAATTGGGCTAAACCTTATTGCCTCAGATCCTGAAAAAGGGGTGTTTCATCTCTGGCTCTCAACAGACTCCTGGATTGAAAGTCCAGGGCAGAACCAGAGGGAAGAAGGAGTTGCCTTAAAATGATGAGGCAGGACATATGGTCCTGTTCCCTAAATCAAGCCCAGTTCCATCACACCCTTTCCTTCTCTCTCCAATAGAGGGAAAGCATAAAAGAGATATGTAGAGTTTATATCACCTCTGTTTTTACCTCCATCTTCTGAGACAGCAGTATCAAATTTTAATTTGTATAGTTCTGCTCCACTAGCCTTTCATCGAGCTGCATCTGCATTCTCCTAGCCCTTGTGGAAGTAGCTGAGAAGACAGCAGGTGGCTCAGGAAGGGCCGCAGATGTGCTCCGGGATTTTTTAAATGTGCAACTCTTTCACCGTCTAATTTCTTTTTTGATTTTAAACCATCTATAATTTTCGATCTGTTCTTAGGATGTCATTTAATACTTCATTCAGCTACAATAGGACTGTCTGTAATTCTCCATATGAGACAAACTAGGGGTGAATTAAGACACTTTGCTATCTTCTCCCAAGCTCCACTTCTCTCCCTTATTCTTGAAGGACAAGTCTAAGCGTCGTGCGCCTTTTCTTAATCTTGCACCACCATGCAAGCTGCCAAGAGCCCCTGCCCCTTCTCTTTGTTCTTAGTTGTCCCTAGGCTTTCTAACTATGCAATTGTCCCAGTTCCTCAAGTAAGGTAAGACAAAAATAGATCTCTTGAGCAATGCCTCCAAAGACTGGAGATTTGGGGTGGACACTTTATTCACTCTTTCTCCCAAGAGACAAATTTCAGGTTGAATGAATCTTTCTCACCTTTGCATTGAGGCAGCTTGGGGGAGGGTCTGAATAAAGTAACACTGCTCCCCTTACCAATTTTTAACAGATTTCATGGTTTTGTGCTTCTTTGAAGTGTTGTAAACTGGAATTCATAAAAGTATTTTAACCCAAATACCTTTGTTTCATCAAAGTTCTCATTTCTTGGCTGGGGGGGTGGGGGCGGGTGGGGGGTGGCAGAGCAGTTGATTGATGGCTGAGACTTTCTCTTCTGCCCTCTTGCTGATGTCAATTCTAATATTTTCTAATTTATTTATTTGTTTACTGATTTCCTCATTTTCACTCCTCACAATACAAACTCCAAGGAAGTAGGAAATTATTGTTCACTTTTGTATTCTGTTTGCCAGAAGAGGATCTGGTTTATAATACGTGCTTGATAAATATTGTCAAGAGATGGAATGTACTCTCTTTGGAAATCGTGTTATTTTTGTTGTAATAGAATCCTCGCCCTTCACTT
>NW_011888834.1:8309679-8319025 GCF_000151845.1 Pteropus vampyrus
GAAGGAGCTTTTCACTGAAAGGTGAAGCTTTTCTTTTTTTGTGCAATCTAACTAAGAATAAAACACAGCTCAGCTCTGATTTGGGGGCCTTGGATTTTAATTCTCCCCCGCCATAGACAACAGCATTAAGTTAGCCAGTTGCTATATCATATATTGCATTCACAACCTAGAACTGATGTCTATTTCCTCTTCTCCAAACAAGATGATATGTACCATAAAATGAAATTTATCCTAATATAATACGCTTTCTATTAACTTTAAACTTTCTATTTAATTACTTTATACTATCAATGTGAATCATCATGAACCCCAAGAGAAGACCTATAATTCTAAACTATTTAAAGCAATAAAAATTACTCACAACCAATTTTGCTGAGTCATCCCAGAGAAAAATCTGGTGGGTGATTTTTAAACCAAGAGAAATTCCAGTAACACCATCTTGAGAAAATTGGGCTAAACCTTATTGCCTCAGATCCTGAAAAAGGGGTGTTTCATCTCTGGCTCTCAACAGACTCCTGGATTGAAAGTCCAGGGCAGAACCAGAGGGAAGAAGGAGTTGCCTTAAAATGATGAGGCAGGACATATGGTCCTGTTCCCTAAATCAAGCCCAGTTCCATCACACCCTTTCCTTCTCTCTCCAATAGAGGGAAAGCATAAAAGAGATATGTAGAGTTTATATCACCTCTGTTTTTACCTCCATCTTCTGAGACAGCAGTATCAAATTTTAATTTGTATAGTTCTGCTCCACTAGCCTTTCATCGAGCTGCATCTGCATTCTCCTAGCCCTTGTGGAAGTAGCTGAGAAGACAGCAGGTGGCTCAGGAAGGGCCGCAGATGTGCTCCGGGATTTTTTAAATGTGCAACTCTTTCACCGTCTAATTTCTTTTTTGATTTTAAACCATCTATAATTTTCGATCTGTTCTTAGGATGTCATTTAATACTTCATTCAGCTACAATAGGACTGTCTGTAATTCTCCATATGAGACAAACTAGGGGTGAATTAAGACACTTTGCTATCTTCTCCCAAGCTCCACTTCTCTCCCTTATTCTTGAAGGACAAGTCTAAGCGTCGTGCGCCTTTTCTTAATCTTGCACCACCATGCAAGCTGCCAAGAGCCCCTGCCCCTTCTCTTTGTTCTTAGTTGTCCCTAGGCTTTCTAACTATGCAATTGTCCCAGTTCCTCAAGTAAGGTAAGACAAAAATAGATCTCTTGAGCAATGCCTCCAAAGACTGGAGATTTGGGGTGGACACTTTATTCACTCTTTCTCCCAAGAGACAAATTTCAGGTTGAATGAATCTTTCTCACCTTTGCATTGAGGCAGCTTGGGGGAGGGTCTGAATAAAGTAACACTGCTCCCCTTACCAATTTTTAACAGATTTCATGGTTTTGTGCTTCTTTGAAGTGTTGTAAACTGGAATTCATAAAAGTATTTTAACCCAAATACCTTTGTTTCATCAAAGTTCTCATTTCTTGGCTGGGGGGGTGGGGGCGGGTGGGGGGTGGCAGAGCAGTTGATTGATGGCTGAGACTTTCTCTTCTGCCCTCTTGCTGATGTCAATTCTAATATTTTCTAATTTATTTATTTGTTTACTGATTTCCTCATTTTCACTCCTCACAATACAAACTCCAAGGAAGTAGGAAATTATTGTTCACTTTTGTATTCTGTTTGCCAGAAGAGGATCTGGTTTATAATACGTGCTTGATAAATATTGTCAAGAGATGGAATGTACTCTCTTTGGAAATCGTGTTATTTTTGTTGTAATAGAATCCTCGCCCTTCACTTATCTGGATAGAGCAAAGAGCTCAGAAAGTAAGGTAAAATCTGAAGCAAATCCTGAACTCATGGGATAAATTGACATTCCGTGATGTTTATAGAACAGGTAGAATACGTGAACAAAAGTACGTGAACTAGAGAGAAGGTGAGTAGGAATATGCAGCAAACTTTCAGTTTCCTCATCTTGGACATTGCTACCAAATATGCCATTAGTGGTAACAAAGGAAAATCCTTTTAAAAATGTGATAGCAACAGCAGGTGCAAGTCCATGATTATTAGACTACTTGGCTTATGGGGATGACCATATTTTGGGAGATAATTGTCCTTCAAGTGGGAAGATAGAGTCACATTTATCACTGCTGCTGTTTTGTTTTTTTTGGTTACATAGCTTTTCACTTGCTATAAGGCTCCCACGAGTCTGTGAGTTCACTGAAGGCAGGTGAGACTCTATCAGAATCACACAGAAGTCTCACAGCACTCAATTTTTACAAAGGATGTATGCAAGCAACCTCTGTTGTCAACTGTGTTTATTTAACGTGACTTGCATCACCCATGTAGTAACCCTGACAATGTGTTTGACCTGAATCTATAATTAAGTAAACAATCAGAAGTGTCCAAATTCTGAGAAATTCTGCAAAACTGCTGCCTGATACTCTTCAAAATATCAATATCATGAAAGGAAAAAAAAACCTGGACACATTCTTAGATTAAAGGAGATTAAAGAGACATGTATCTAAAGGTAATCAATGGATAACCTTTGATTAGATTCTTGATTGAAAGAAAAAGCAGCCATAAAGGTCATTATTTGGACAATTAGAGAAATTCGAATAGGTATTATTGTCATATTTATGTTAAATTTCTTGAGTGTGATAATTATATTGTATTTTATTAAGGAAAATGTCCTGCCAAATATATATTTAGGGGTAAAGTTTCATGTGTCGGTTTGTCTTCAAATGACTCAAAATCTTCTATTTATAGCTAAATGGACAGAAAGGGGGAAGGGAGAGGAAAAGGGGAGAGAAAGAATGTAATAAATGTTAAAACATGATGAATTTGGGTGAATAATATAGATATTTATTGTATATCTTTGCTATATTTCCACGATTAGAAATTATTTTAAAAGTTTGGATGGAAAAGTAAGTAAATGTTAAAAAAATAAAATTATGTTTTGGAGATTTTATTTGCATGAATACTTTGTTTCTTTTTGGAAGGGAGAAAAGAGGATTCACTGTATTTCATAAACCGATGGTTCCTATAGCTTGAAAATTTTCTCCTAAATATAGTAGATTTCAAGCAAGTATTTGATATCTTTGTTATTTAAAGGCATCTTGAAATATGAGGGAATGTGTCATATTTAGACATAGAATGAGAGGGTTCTGTTTCCTTGGAATTTGGAAGATATACTTTGGGGATTAAAATTTTTATTATGAATGTAACACACAAGGGATCAATTATAGTTTGAACAAATACATTATGCAGGTTTTCTATCAGTAGAGGAGATTTTCCTGATGATTAAAGGCCATCACAATTGCTATAGGAATATACAGATTTAGATTTATATTAAATGTTTCCATTTAACATGTATAAACATGAGTCATATTTCCCAGAGTTTCACTTAACATATTTAAGTCACCAGAAAGATATATTTTTTAATAGAGATTCCTTAAATAGAGTACATATATCCCTTTCTTAATATAAATTCCTCAAATGAAGGTATGTAGATTAAAGAGGTGTTTCATTTTTGAAAAGGCCAGCTCTCAGAAAGCACATATTGAAGGACATAGTCTCCTAGCCAGGCTATGAGCTTTCTGAGCTCTGGAACGCATGACTTTTTTTCCCAGAGGCCTGGAAAGGGCCTACCACAGAAAGGGTACTTAATAAACACTGGGTGATTCACCTTGAAATCAGTATTATTTTAATGATTGCTTTTTATAATTTAGTGGAAATGTCATGAAATTAATAAATAAAAAACAAATACAAAGATATGAATGTAGACATTTTCCTGTAAAATACAAATATATTTTCAAAATCATTTAGGGTATATTGTTGAGAATATAGCAATCAAAAAATAGAACTTTTATGAAGATGGTCTGGTAGGAACATTAGTTGGTCTACTGTTTAATTTATTTATTCAACAAATCTTCATTAAATGCCCACTACATGCCAGGCACTATTAAAAGTTCTGGGAATAAAGCAGGACATGGAAAAGATAAAATCTGTGCACTCATAAGGGATTAAACAAATATATGAATTAGTATAAAAGTGTATCAGTTGATGATGTTTTCTTGGGAGAAGAGCAAGGAAGTTGAATAGGAAGTGCTTGGGTGGGTATGGAGGATAGGGAGGGTGGTCACAATTTTTAATAGAGATATCAGTAAGTTCTCATGAAAAAAATAAGACATTTCAACTATAACTTGAAGATGGTGAAATTGGAGCCATAAAGATACTGGGAAGAGTATACTAGGCAGCAAAAGCAGCAAGCACAAAGGCCCTGTGGTAGAAGAGTGTCTGCCATGTTCCAGGAAAGATGAGGAGGCTAGTCAGCCTAGAGCAGAGGGACGCACAAGAGACTACGCTAACACTCCTTATCCGCGGTTTTGCTTTCTGCAGTTTCAGTTGACCATGATCAAACATGGTCCAAAAATATTAAAAAAAAAAATTCCAGAAATAAACAATTCATAAGTTTTAAATTAAGTATCATTCCCAGTATGAAATCTCACATCATCCTGTGCATTCCCACCTGGACCTGACTCATCACTTTGTCCAGCGTGTCCACTCTGTAAACTCTCCCTGCATCTTAGTCACTTAGTAACCATCTCGGTTATCAAGTCAACTGTCTTGGTATCACAGGGTTTCTGTTCAAGTAACCCTGTTTTACTTGATAATGGCCCCAAAACTCAACTGTAATAATGCTGGCAATTTGGATATGCCAAAAAGAAGCCCTAAAATTCTTCCTTTAAGTGAAAAGGTATGTATGCATAGAAAATAACACAGCATATGTTATACAGGATTTGGTACTCTCTGTGGTTTCAGACAACCACTGGAGGTCTTGGAATGTATTCCAGGGGTAAGGGAGGACTATTGTTATAGGAGGTAATATCAGCGAGATAGCTGGTGGGGTGGGAGCAGGAAGCTGGTCAATTCATACAGGCCATTAGATATGACTACTGTAAGGAATCTGGCTTTGAATGAATGCTTATCTGAATTCTCAGTTTACATACAAAATTGATTACAATGCTTTTGTATTAATTTAATATACAAAACTATGTATATTAAACAGGGAGTGAAGAATAAAGTCATTCATAATACATTTAAATAAGTCCAATTTTTTATTAACAAATATTTTAATGATGAACTTAATTTCAAAGCAATGTCTGTTTCTGTGTAAATAACAATATTACTTTAAAAATTTATCCATTCATTTCTTCCAAGTTATTTTCTATATAGTTGACAACAATTTTGTGCCAGAAGAGTAAATTAGATTCTCTTACAGTTATGAAGTGCTTAGGAATTTCAATATGCAGAGAATCACATGTGAAAATCTGTGTATATAAAATCATAAAAATGACACGTTTTCAGGACTTTGAAGGACTAATTTTACTCCAGTAATTATTACAATGATTAAGATATCCTTTGCTTCAATAATTCACACATGCTTCATTTAAAGCTGGTGATTCATTTCTATTTGCACTATTTGTGTGAAGAGATCATAATCTTGTACTACTTTTTAATTTTTTTTTAGATTTTATTTATATATTTCACTTGTCGTTCTTTATTTCATTTATTTGTAAAGACTCCATTTTTCATGATATCATGATCTAGTTGTCTTCTCGTTATTGATTTATTATTGTTTATTTATTAACACAGTCTATTGCTGTCATACATGTTTTCTAATCCTATGGTTTACATGTAGCTATAATTTTATTAATCTCTTTCCTTTTGTTTTCTTTTATTTTGTTTGCCTTATACTAAGTTGTGAATGAGTTTAAATAATTTGTAGTCATTCTTGTTTATGGATATAAATGTACAAAACTTTGAACTTTTCAATGAAAGTACTGTTTTAGTTTAATTTCATTGATTTAGATATTTATATTTTAGGTGTCAATATGGGTTCATTAATTGTAAGCAATGTACCATTCTGGTACTCTAAAAAAGTAAATCTTAAAGAATCTTTGAGCTAATAATTGTTTATTTCTCCATAAAAAAATTAAAAAGTAAAGTCTTTAATAAAAAAAAGGATAAGGAATAAGTTAAAGGGTGAATGTGGGAATAGTTCTGGGTGCCTGAGCTCTATACGCAGATGTCCTTAGACTAAGAAAATTAAGATATGGTGGTCTAAAGTTGGAACATTTAGATTTAATTAAAAGTTATAATGTATTCTGATTTCATCTGAGATAGTACTTTGGTGCTTATATTGAATTCAAGAAATCTCATGTTTCTTGTTTTTATAGTAATACAAAACTACACAAGGATACCAAATTTTACACCTTGTAAAGGTACAACATGGCGGTCACTAAAAATTACCTCTAAGATACAAATCATATCTACAAAGCACTGTTAATCACTTAAAACCTTGATTGAAGCTTGAGAAGATGCTTGAAATATTGTGGAGCTTAAATATCATCAAAACCATTTATGACTACAGCTGTACTACAATTGTGTTTAAAGCACTCCTTGTAATAGAAACAGCAACTCATTGGCAGAGAAAAATGTTGAGAGAAATGGTATAAATGTGCCAGCAAAAACATCTGTTACACTCATAATTTTATGTGAGATAATTTAGCTGTATGGAATTAAAATAAGTTTTTATTAATATCTTTTAATAAACTGTCAATGGATTATACCACATCACATAGATATATAGTCTCTTACTGAAATAAACATAATGCTTTTTTAAATTCAAAATTATATTTAAATGTGTTATTTCAGTTTTTTAATAATTAAAGAACAGCTTATAAATAATCTTTGTGGTTTTACATTCAAACTGAATAATTTTTTAGTTTTATCATCAGATTTATGCATAGTAAAAGAGAGGGTACCTTAGAAGTGTTGGTTAAAAGAAAATTTCTGACCAGTTTCTGACTCAGTCCTCTGTACTCTCTGCTTGTTACAGATAAAGGGAAAGTGAACACACTGCAATCACTTGGCTTTTCCTATTACATACACCAAAACTAAGGGTAAAACTCATTTTATTATTTTTTGGATAAATATATCTTTTGGTAAGAGATAACTCTATTGTACAATAACACTAAAACAAATGAAAGTTGAAAAACTTGAAACAAATTATCCATTTAAAACCACTCTTTTTAATAGAAGTAGAGCCTTCTGATAGACTTTCTCTATTCCTGATCTGAACAAAGGAAATAATTTAGATAAGTGACAATGAAATTTAGGCACTCACCACAATTTTGGTGGTTTACTTATTTTTTTAAAAGACTATTATTTAAGAGGAGTTTTAGGTTTGTAACAAAATTACAAGGGAGTTACAGAGATTGTCCATGTATCCTTTGCCCCTAATTCATTCATTCTTTCCTCTTTCTTTCGTTCGTTCTTCCTTCCTTCCTTCCTTCCTTCCTTCCTTCCTTCCCCTTCCTTCCTTTCTTCCTCTCTCTCTCTCTCTCTCTCTCTCTCTCTCTTTCTCTCTCTCTCTCTCTCTTCAACCAAGGACAAATCTACACTGATACATCACAATCACCCAAAGTTCATAGCCTACTTTAGGGTTTACTCATAGTGTTATACATTCTGTGGGTTTGGACAAATGTATAATGACATATATCCCTCCTTATAATGTCATACAGAATTATTTCATTGCCCTAAAAATACTCTGCGCTCTGCCTATTCATCTATTTTCTCCAATATCACCCCTAGCAACTACTGATTTTTTACTATCTGCACGTTTTTCCTTTTCAACAATGTCCCAGAGTTCTAATCATGCAGTATGTAGCCTTTTCAAATTGCCTTCTCTCACTCAGTAATAAGCATAAATGCTTTTAAGTTTCTTCCACGTGTTTTCATGACTTGAAAGCTCATTTCCTTTCAGTACTGAATAATATTCTGTTCTCTGGATGTGACACAGTTTATTTACCCATTCACCTACTGAGAGACATCTTGGTGGCTTCCAAGTTTTGGCAATTATGAATACAGCTGCAATAACCACCCATGCACAGCTTTTAGTGGGTAAGTTCGAAGGAGTGCAATTGCTGGATCATATGGTAAGGGTAAGTTTATCTTTGTAAGAAATTGCCAAACTGTCTTCTAAAGTGGCTGCACCATTTTGCACTCCACTGGCAGTGAGGGAGAGTTCTTGTTGCTCCACAGCCTCACTGGCATTTGGTGTAGCCAATGTTTTAGATTCTGGTCATTTTATTAGGTGTGTAGTAGAGTTTATTTCCTTTTAATACTATTGGGATATTCTTATAAAATGACAACCAATTACTTTCCAAGATATTTATGTATTATGGACACTGTTTTACTACTTGTCAAATCTCTTCTTTTTTTTGAGAATGGAGCCAAATTTGAGCTTTAGAGCCTCATGTTAGAATTCAGATCTGGTAAAAACCACATTGGGCACAATGTCTCCAAAAGTGTTGCATTTTTTGGTAAGTATATTTTTAATTAAGCGAGAGAACTATTTGTTCTATAAGGATTTTGCGATGATCCAAAGGAAAAAAGCCCATGCAGTTTGTTAAAAGTGATACAATCAGCAATGCTGCTGTGGAACAAAAAACGAGTTAGGATAATAAGGAATCCAAAGTCGTTGTGTAAATAAAGCCTCAAAGGGGCGTTCTTCATCTGAAATTTGAATTTTATTCAGAAGCTGTGGTTCACAGATCACTGCTTTTAATTAAGATAAATCTAATAATATTTTTATGAAATTAACACACAGATGTTTAGAACAATCTGTGTTAGGAGTATAAAGGACACAGAAGAAATCAAAGATGACTCCAGAGTTATGAATCTTGAAAATGAGTCCTGCCCCTAGTGTAGAAGGGAATCCTCTAGATACCCCAATTTCTTCCCCAATTTCAACCTGAGGGACTCACGTACATGCCTGTCCCAGCTTCTCCCTGGAATCTGATGTGGAGACACAAAAGTAGTGTGTGTGTGCATTGAGCACTGGAAGGTAATGCACTTTTCAGGGCCAGGATGGTGGTTGAGAACTCTGTACATTGATGGAACAAAGGGAAAGGCTATCAGGGGAAAGAAGAAGAAAACAGATAATAAAGAAAAAAACGATCAGGAGGCCAGAGAGAGAGAGAGAGAGAGAAAGAGGCAGAGAGACAGATATAGAGACGACTCCTGTGGTTTCTGGTGTTTAATGTCTTCGTTTTAGTTCATCTGTAGCTATTGTCCTTGGGTTCCATGAGATTCTCTAAGATTTTTTTCTTTCCAAGAAAATTCTCTAAGATTTTTTTTTTTTTGCATAAATTTTAGGGGCCTATAGACAAATTATTTCAAAACAAGGCAATATATTTATTTACATTTATACTGATTCACACTTTTTCTGTCATAGACAATTCTGTTACTCTGTGTGTTTTGATATGGACTTAGTTAACACTTAAAGAGCCAA
>NW_011888834.1:8319075-8327192 GCF_000151845.1 Pteropus vampyrus
GTCCCAGCTTCCCCCTGGAATCTGATGTGGAGACACAAAAGTAGTGTGTGTGTGCATTGAGCACTGGAAGGTAATGCACTTTTCAGGGCCAGGATGGTGGTTGAGAACTCTGTACATTGATGGAACAAAGGGAAAGGCTATCAGGGGAAAGAAGAAGAAAACAGATAATAAAGAAAAAAACGATCAGGAGGCCAGAGAGAGAGAGAGAGAGAGAAAGAGGCAGAGAGACAGATATAGAGACGACTCCTGTGGTTTCTGGTGTTTAATGTCTTCGTTTTAGTTCATCTGTAGCTATTGTCCTTGGGTTCCATGAGATTCTCTAAGATTTTTTTCTTTCCAAGAAAATTCTCTAAGATTTTTTTTTTTTTGCATAAATTTTAGGGGCCTATAGACAAATTATTTCAAAACAAGGCAATATATTTATTTACATTTATACTGATTCACACTTTTTCTGTCATAGACAATTCTGTTACTCTGTGTGTTTTGATATGGACTTAGTTAACACTTAAAGAGCCAAACCAACACTTAAAGCCCAGCCAACACTTAAAGAGCTTAAGAGACAAAAAGCATGATGTACGAGGCTTCTACACTTACACTTAAAGGATTTTATACTTCAAGACGTACGTGTAGAGTGTGTACTTGCTTATTTTTTGTTCTATTCTAAAGAAATTTTGACTAAGTTTGGATTACTAGTTATATCTAAATTAAGCTCACAGTCATTAATCAGCTATTAGCATGTACAAGCACTGGGCTCAATTCTAGGCATATGGAAAAAAGCATAAGACATGGTGTTTTAACCTCAGCAATTTCCAATCTAGTTGGAGAGTTAGAATATACACATTAGATATTATCCCCTGTAGTGAGCAATGGGAAAATAATAGTGTAAATAAGTTTTGGAAACCCTTGGGGCCATGGAATGGGGTGGTTATAGGCAAGAGCTTTTATTGTGGTTCTCGAGAGAAGAAATGGATGAAATAGGGGAGGGCAGGCTAAACGAATTTAGGATTGGGTAGTTTTAATAATAAAATAAAATAACATAATTTATACGTAAGGTAAGTGATAAAATCTGAAGCAAGGGCCAGAACACAAGGGCCTTCTCTGCCCCTCAAGGGGGTCCCAATATTGAAGTAGCCACGAGCAGCCTCAGATAGAGGTGGACACTGGCAGTAATATGCTGAGTTTGGCCAGGGATTCAGAAAGAGTTGCTAGGCTCCCCCAGAATCTCTCTCAATATTCTTATTGTCATTGATGATGTCTGTTTCTGGGACCCATTTGATCCCTATCTGCTCTTCCTCAAGCTGATAACACAATTTCTATTGACTAAGGCAGAGAGTGGGAGAACCTAGCTTTCTCTCACTGTGATTTACTCTGATACATTCCCACTCTGCTCTCTCATGCCTCAGTGCCCTTAGAGAGACAGATACCATCTACTGAAGATCAAAATGTACCTTACATTTTTTTACATGGCTCTAGCTCCATACAGAAAGTGCAAAACTTGTATTTTTTCTTCTTTTATATAAAAATACCACCCAAGTAGTTACTTAATTTCAGGGTAGGGGCTTAGAGAGCTTTTTATTTTAGAGCTAACAAATAGTGAAAGAGCCCTTTCAGGAATTTTTGCTTGAAGGCAAATTTCTTTCAGGTTTTATAAAACGTATTAATTTGGCATCAAGCAAAAAAGATGAAGCGTATATATTTCCATCAAGAATACTCATGGGCTCCTTGTTAGGTTCTGAGGCTTGACACATGCTCTCCTTAACAGCACCTTTCAACCTGGGGCCTTTAGTCACTATGTAGTTGTTGTCACCTGGCAGGTATACTTATTATCTTCTTTTTGCATCTAGAGAACTTGAGACACATGGGTTTCTTCCCTGGAGCTGCATTAATTTTTAATCTGTAAAAATAGCTAGTATTTACTGGCTACTTTACATTCTTTGTGTCAAAAGAAACCAAGAATTATAGGTTTGTCCATCACTTCTAACACTCCAAATTATGGTTCTTATTCCTAATTTCCAAGTACATCATTACAAGATGAACTCTAAAAATGGAAAGGGCTTCTCATTCTTTTTTAAAGTATGTATTTAGTCACACTGAATGTATTATATGTTTAAATGTATTTTGTATCATGCAGATGCTGATATTTTAATACATCGTAAGAATATGGACTTCAATCCCGAAGAAATATGTTCTATTTATTATTATTGCACATCTTCCCTTTAAAAAATATTTCTTCTTTCCCTATTTTGAGGATATTCATCAATTAAAATTTTTTTTTTTCCTTTCTATAATGCATTCCTCACCCACCCAAGTTTTGAAAGAGCATCTTCAGCTGTCAGGAGAAGGTGTTGATGATGGACTGTGAGAATAAGAGCATTATAATAGAATTTAACAGCTGAAGAGCGGGTGCATTTATTAGGAAGTGTTTTTCTAATGAGCTATGCCACCTCAACACCCAGCTGCTTTCCTCAGACCAAAATTAGAGAATACGAAAGTGAGCCTACTGCTCAAACTCACTCAGATTCATCTCTACATCTTCCTTCTTTTCATTTTCTTTCAAGTCTCTTGATCTATGGCCAGATGTCACACTTAGTGAGCAGTGAAACTGTGATAAATGATCCTCAGTTCACTCAAGGACTGTGGCAGTCCCAGTTCCACCTGTGGACACTAATCTCACAAAATAGGTCGGTGGCACTTGTATTTCCTTGTGCAACTAACCCAAGACTCGAAAATAAAGTAAATCCTAAATATTAGTATGTAAGAAGGATATAAAAAAGATAAAAAAAAAAATTGTGATTAAGTGCATTCTATAATAAATCCGTGATTTTCTAGGAAAAAGCAATTACCAACATTGATTCAAGAGAGCTAGCACTATTTGTGGATGATATGAATGTCTATCTCAAAAATCTAGGAGAATCCACTGTACAACTCTTCCAATTAATAAGAGGGTTTCATAATACAAGATCAACATAGATAATAAGTAACGTCCACATATATCTGTAATGATCACTTAAAAATAAACAGTGTGGGGACAATTGGCTGTTAATCTAGAAAATTAGATTACAATATCATTCATGCATATATACACAATCCAAGTCGATGAAATAGTTGATTAGATTATATGAAATTATAATAAATCAGAAGAAATATAGAAAAAAGATTTTATTAAAATTGCAGTGGGGATGCTTCCTGGCATATTTATAATCAAGAGAAGAACATGAATAAGATAATGATAATTATTCTCATACTTTTGCTTGGGATAGATTTTCATTTCCCCACTTTTTTTTTTTTTTTTTTTTGCTGCAGCTTCAAGCCTGACCCTTGCTGAGTGAGTCATAAAGATAAACTAAAAAAGACCAGGCTTAATGCTAAGTTGCAGAAATGAGTGAAATATTAAATTTTATTTGCTAACTTTTACGATTTCTCTGATGCAAGTAGCTCTTTTGCCAACAGTAAGACATAAATGGTAACGTCTAGAGAAATTTCCATTTGGGTGATTTCTTAGCTAGTAAGGATTAGAAATTTATTTACCAGAGAAGACCAGAAGAGTAAATATATTCTTAAAACTCTATTTGCCTTTTGAACAACTTCAAATAATTTTATCAATGTAGATTTGACCAAATAAAATGCCAGTCTAAAAATGGCCATTAAGATTGTAATAGTTTGTCTTCCTTTGGTAACCGATGCCTGTTTTGTTTTTGTTGTTGTTGTTGTTGTTGTTTACCAAAAGTGGTAGCAATGTGAGTTTCTAAATCTGCTGTATAACTTTGGAGTTCTTTTATTTGTTCTTTTTTGCATGAGGGATTATTGGTTGCTAGTCATCACAGAAGTAGCTTTCTATTTCAAATTGTACCTCTCGAAGTAAAATAAAATAATTTTGCCTCAAGGTGGAGCTCTTATATTTTCGGAAGTGAAAATGGCTTGCAGCACTTTTGCCTTATTCTAGAATTTTGTTATAATCCTGAGGAAAAGTTTCTCCTGTTTTTAATAAGAAACGACAGGAGATTGCCATTTCTTCTCTTCTTTTTTTTTCTTATTCTAGATGACAGTGATTAATACTAAAGTTACAGTATACGATGACCCACTGGAGTCATTGTCTGTCCCTCCAATGTCTGCTCAAGCTGACACAGGCTTTTCCCAAGGTATCTGTTATGCATCATGTTTTGGTGCAGCAGGCTACATAAAAATCATGCAAACACATACATAAAGCTGCCTAAACCTAAATTTGCCTTTATCAGAACTTCTAAACACATGATAGGTTATAAAGAAAGTTGCGTGTGTTCTCGGTTGATCTAATTAGGCCTCTTTTAAACAATTATGGTAGATTTCCAAATCAACGTGATCCTTGATATACTAAACTCTAATATCATAGTTTTTTTGGTTTGTTTTGATCTTAACAGAACCAGTCTTATCAGTATATACTAGCAGCTGAGGTAAAAGAGAAAAAGTCAGCACAATAAAAGTAACATAAAGCTTAATTCATCAGATTAGAAAAAAAGCAAAACTATAGTAATTCTGAGAACAAAGAAAGTCTTTAAGGAATTTTTATATTATTGTTTTTAGTTTGAACTATTAAATCTAAAATGTAATTTCTACTCAAAAGGTATAAATACCACACAATATATTTCTTTGCCACAATATTTTGTGGCTATCTTAGCTGATGGGAAAGTCTCACTTAGTAATTTTTAGTTGCTTTTACTTCAAAGACTATTCTCTTTTTAAATGAAGACTGCTTATGTTTTATACTCAATCTCTCCCCCAACCCAATTTTTTTAATATATAAAAGATTTTGTAAACTATAAAGTGCTACATATGGAATCACCGTTACACCGTAGTAGAAATTATGCTTTCTACAGCATAGATGGGACAGTCATTAAATATAGTAATTAATATGTCCAACATATTGTGACATGTCAAATTATGAAAAAATTTTAGTATTCTGCTCATAATAAAGTGACATTTATTGAAGATAACATATTATTAAAAACAAGAATTCTTAGGTGCTATGTGACATCATGAAACTCCCATATACATATGATTTTAATGCTTTTGAAAAACAGCTAAATGCCAAAACGTGGTTTCCCAATGCATTGATCCCAAAGCTTCTTGATATGTTCTGGGTGGGCCATGAATTAGAGGGAATGGCAAAGGGATGGAGCAACTTAAAAGAAAAAGGAACAGAGCTTCTGGTTGTCTCTCAACTGCCTGATACTGGTCCTTTCCTAAAAGATCCAAATAAAACATATTTGCTCAAAAATTGAGTCCAGATATAGCCTGATTTACACCTTACCCTTATGCTCATTATACTTTTATTCTATTTTGGCTACTACATCAATATCTTTAAAAATCAAACTGGATTTCAATACCTATTTTCCTAATGATATTTTCTAGTTTTAATCGTGTTGAATTATTGTCATACACATAAAAAAAATCTAAATCAAACTCTAGAAATTAAAGTTTAAAATATTGCACTGCTACTTACCTCCAGGTTGCTGAATCACTCATAATGATATGTATGGTACTTTTATTATATAGTTCATCGTCAAACTAGAAATCTCCCCAAATTTCCTACCAAAGTCTGAAGAAACCTTTAATTTTAAGGAAAAGGAATCGATAATAGATTCCACAGAACTTGAAATCTCCCACTGATTCAATAAACTTATAATTCAAAAGAACATTCTGCTATCTAGTATTCTATAAAATAGAATAGATGCTCTTTTAAACCCTAATAAAACTAAGGTAACTTTCTTATTCCAAACCAGATTATTCTAAGTTTGTATTTTTATATTCTTTGCTATATCCTATAGCAGTGCTGTTCAATATAACTTTCTTAAGTAAGGAAATTATTTCTGTGTTGTCCTAAAATTAAGCTACTAGCATCATGCGGCTATTGATCACTTGAATGTGACTTGTGTGCCTGAGAAACATATTTTTAATTTCATTTTATTTTAATTTTTAATTTAAATTTAAATAGTCACATGGAACTAGTTTCTAGCATGTAAGATGATGCAAGTCTAGAAACTATATTAGAATCCTTCAAGCTTTACCCTCCCCTTCCTGCCTAACACCAACACACTTTAAAAACATTTCTCCTCTGGGATATTACACTTTAGATCTTGTTTTAAATAAAGCCCACATTTTCAGAAATATAACCTGAACATTATTCAAATAAATAATATATTTGAAAATGACAGTTCTAGAAACTAATGTTAGCTAGCATTCTCTCTTCTATATAGCAAATTCTTTGCCAATTCCAGATTTAAAAGCTGATTTATTTCACACACACACACACACACACACACACACACACACACACACAAAAGAGTACTATTTTTTGTCCTTCCAGATGTTAAGACTCACCCAAATCCCCAGTCAAGCAACAGGTTTATAGTCTAAATGGTTTCTGATCGAATTACTTATCTTTTTAACTATTTACAGGTACCTATGAAATAACCTCTTAACCCACAAGTAAACTAAATGCATGTTCTTCTAGAAATTCCCAAGAGCAATA
Organism: Pteropus vampyrus; assembly: GCF_000151845.1. Lineage (NCBI taxonomy): Eukaryota > Metazoa > Chordata > Mammalia > Chiroptera > Pteropodidae > Pteropus > Pteropus vampyrus. Next base: position 8,325,584 of record NW_011888834.1, read on the forward strand.
GCTTTTTGAGACACTGTGCCTCAGTAGTTCTAATTTCTGTAGGGGCCATTTCATTGTCAGCCAAAATAGTATTAGATGTGAATATTTTCCAGAAAAGCAGTGATTATGGCTAATGGAAATAGGTACTCTTGAAACATTCTCTCTCTTTTCAAAATTAAATAAAGGCTTAGTATCTTATTGGTCAGCATTTTAACTCAAATTTAAACATTTGGAAAAGCTGATACTGAAAGTTTCTGTAAGAAACATGCAAAAAAATGTGCTGGTTCATTATTGCTGAAAAAAATTAAAGGCTTTGATTTAGAGATGTGGCTACTAACTTCTTCTGAGGCACTATTACTAATTAGCCAGTAATTTGTTAATTGATCTAAGCCAGTTGGTTTCTCAGTGAAATTTTAAAATTAAATATTACATAGTCCATTATTTCTAATAATAATAATGGCAATGATGATTTATTGAGCACTTATTGAGCCAGAACATATATTTAGAGCATTGTTTTGAGTGTTTTTTATATACTAACACTTATCATTTTAATGATACTAAGATATATATATATATATAAAACATTGGCCCAGTTTACAGATGAGAAAGCTGAGGCATAGAGAATTTAAGTTTCTTATCTATAGCCACAAAGTAAATGACTTTCTACAGATTACAAAATAAAAAAAATGCCATAAAAATGTAAAAAAAAAAAAAAAAAACAAAAAACTAAGTTAATCAAGAGTCAGACATAAGTATGTTTTTGAATTAACCATGAAATTGGACAGGAGTTTGGCAGGTAAGAAGAAGAAATACAAAGGCGGAAGGAACAGAGCAAAGGAAATGTGTGTATGTTAAAAGTTATAGACTTCCAGTTCCCCTTCTGTCATGTAAAGGATTTAGAAGTCTTTATTCTTTCCTAACAAGTAAAAAGCTGAACAAACTGAAAAATCAACAACTTTTCTTGGCTCTGTCAGAGAAGTGGAGTCACAGGGCAATTTACTGCCCCCTAAGATTGGAGAGACAGACAGGAGATGCATCAAAGGAAGTAACATGAGAAAAATTTATAGCAATGAATACATATATTAGAAAAGAAGAAAGTTCTGAAATTCATAATTTAAGTTTCCAATTTAGGAAATGAGAAAAAGAAGAGCAAATTAAATTAAAAGTAGGCAGAAGTAAAAAGAAATAATAAAAATTAGAGCAGAAATCAATGCAATTAAGACAAAATTAATAGAGAAATCAATAAAAGCAAAACCTGGTTCTTTGAAAAGATCAATAAAAGCAATAAGCTTCTTGCTAAACTAAGTAAGAAAAAAAGAGAGAAGACACAAATTATGAATAACAAAAATGAAAGAGGGGACATCACTACAGATTCCATTGACTTTAAAAAGATGATAAAAGAATATTATGAACAACTCTCTGCCCTCAAGTTTGATATCCTAGGTGAAATACATCAATTTTTGAAAGACACAAACTGCCAAAACTCACACAAGAAGAAATATACAATCTGAACTGGTCTAGTTCTATGTTTACTAAAGAAATTGAATCAATAATTAATAACTTTCCAAAACATAGAACAGAGTCCAGATGGGTTCATTGGTGAATTCTATCAAACATTTAAGGAAGAAAT
>NW_011888834.1:8328397-8330956 GCF_000151845.1 Pteropus vampyrus
GTGAAATACATCAATTTTTGAAAGACACAAACTGCCAAAACTCACACAAGAAGAAATATACAATCTGAACTGGTCTAGTTCTATGTTTACTAAAGAAATTGAATCAATAATTAATAACTTTCCAAAACATAGAACAGAGTCCAGATGGGTTCATTGGTGAATTCTATCAAACATTTAAGGAAGAAATGATTCCAATTCTCTATAATCTCTCCCAGAGGATAGAGGCAGAGGGAAATACATCCTAACTCATTCTGAGGTCAGCATTACTCTGATATCAAACATTAAAAGAAAAGAAAAAAGAAAAAGTAAATTCAAATAAGGCAATACCAGTTAACTTACCACTATTAACAATTAGAAAGCTGGATATTAGTAAATGTGACAATTATGGAATATGAAAAACAATGCTGGAATATCTACAAATGTAGCCAGTACCATTATTCTCATCTCTCCTATGACTGGGCAATCCCACTCTGGGATAATACTTGCCAGAGAACACAGCTCAGATTCACACAATGAGCTCTAAGAGGATGGTCATTGCAGCTTGTGTATTTTAGCAAAGCATAGTAAACAACATGGGATTCTCCCTTTATATATAATATATGATGCACATACAAAGGAATTCTATGCAGAAGAGTAACTGACTTGATTTATATACCTATCTAAATTGTGTTACAAGGATAGGTAAATAGATGTCAAAAAAACGCTGACTAAAATAATGGTACAATAATAAGATTAATATTTCTAAACTGTGTGAATCTAGAACACAGAAATAATATACAAAATAGTACATTTTCAAGGATTTGTATATATTTTAAAAAGGAAATAAGAAAGTTGAAATCAAAGAACATACTTTATGCAAGAAAATACTCCCTCCTCCTCACCTCCCCCCAACAAATAAAATAAAACAAAAAATAAATGAGCAAGAGATTTTGTAGGAAACAGTGTCAGGCTTCGTGGTAGCAGAGTTAAATCAAGATGGTTACTCAAGAGAGACCTGAGATTGTTGCTATTTCAGGGGGAAGGAACAAGGATAAAAAGAGAGTTGTTGATGAGCAAAGAAGAAAACATGTTTATTTTAGAACAGTATTCCGGAAGAAGACAGAAGAAAATGGGATTTGAGGTGCAGGTGAAATGAATATTCTTGAGAAGGGAAAAGGTTCCGTTTGTCTCCAGCAGGAGCAAAGGAAGAAAGAGTGAAAACAGATATTAAAGCAGGGGGAGGGTAAGTGGGAGCAACTTCCATTCTCTTAACTTATTGATTTTTCTGAGTGTATTTCTCAAGTCAGCACAGAAATGAATAGTCTTGTCTCACTTTTAAATCATCTCATGTATACTCTTCTTGGATCCGTAAGTAGATTAAGAGCAATTTATACTTTCTCAGAAATTATGGAAAGTAAACTTTAGATCAAGAAGGAGCCTTCCAAAGCATTTCATTATAATAATTAGCATTTATTACACCTCCATTGTATGCTAAGCACTGTTTTAAAGGTTTCGCACACTTTTCTCCAGACAAATCCCGCCCCCTCTTTTTTAAACAGATGATTAAATGAATATTCAAACAGACTGTGGGGAAGATCACACAGTAGCTAATGACAGCATTGGGGATAATATTCCAGATGTCTGAACTCCCAGGTTTTGGCCTGTTTTTCGTCTCACTAAAGCCCGCCCTAGATCAGCACTGTCTAATGCTGGGTGATAAGTAAGCCGAATGCTTGCTTATTCATTGAGTGACCGAGGATTAACAATAGGCATGTGGCCTCATTTTAAAAATCTTCATCCCCAGTCCTCGTCACAAATTTCCACATGAGGCTCTTATTTTTTATTTTTTTCCTTTTTTTTTTTAAAGCTCTAGTCATACAGAGAGGTATAATAAAGCCAATACTCTTGTTGAGTTTTTATGAGCTTCTGTGTTGAGGACAGCATGCCAGGAGCTATTTTGGGATATGTGGTTTAAAATAATGAGAAAAGCAACAGAAGCAGTTGAGCGAACTAAGCACAAAGCGAACATGGGGCACTGAGCACACAGGCACAGCAGGGCCTCGCTCCCATGGTGCACACTTTCTCCAGCTGCTGCTGTGCTCCGTTCTCCCCTCCTGAGAGAACACTGCATTGGCTCTTTGCTAACTTGTGATATCCAGCAACGTCTTTCCAGAAAGGTCTCAATGCCAGCTGTTAGTTCAGTAGAGAAGGCAACTCCAGTTCCTGGGCAGTGATTTACACTGAATGAAAACAGAGCAATTAATTATAGAGTGTTGCTTCTATATCGTTGCTATGGGGATCTGCAGGAAGGAAACTGTAAATATTGTAAGAAGTAATTCGACAGTGATGAGCTGAGAGGAAAGGACCTTCACCATCTCAGTTATTTCCATCGACACATTGTCAGGAGAAAAAGGTAAAAATCCATGGAAATGCTGAGCATATTGATTTTTCTTTTGTTGAAATTTTGAATATTTCTAAAAAATGTAAGTCATTCATTTGAGATTTTCACATTAAAAAGCCTTAGATGAAAATACCAACAGCGAGATGCCTAAAATTTCATATTTACAAATTCCACTTCCT
>NW_011888834.1:8331006-8367399 GCF_000151845.1 Pteropus vampyrus
TTCAGGGGGAAGGAACAAGGATAAAAAGAGAGTTGTTGATGAGCAAAGAAGAAAACATGTTTATTTTAGAACAGTATTCCGGAAGAAGACAGAAGAAAATGGGATTTGAGGTGCAGGTGAAATGAATATTCTTGAGAAGGGAAAAGGTTCCGTTTGTCTCCAGCAGGAGCAAAGGAAGAAAGAGTGAAAACAGATATTAAAGCAGGGGGAGGGTAAGTGGGAGCAACTTCCATTCTCTTAACTTATTGATTTTTCTGAGTGTATTTCTCAAGTCAGCACAGAAATGAATAGTCTTGTCTCACTTTTAAATCATCTCATGTATACTCTTCTTGGATCCGTAAGTAGATTAAGAGCAATTTATACTTTCTCAGAAATTATGGAAAGTAAACTTTAGATCAAGAAGGAGCCTTCCAAAGCATTTCATTATAATAATTAGCATTTATTACACCTCCATTGTATGCTAAGCACTGTTTTAAAGGTTTCGCACACTTTTCTCCAGACAAATCCCGCCCCCTCTTTTTTAAACAGATGATTAAATGAATATTCAAACAGACTGTGGGGAAGATCACACAGTAGCTAATGACAGCATTGGGGATAATATTCCAGATGTCTGAACTCCCAGGTTTTGGCCTGTTTTTCGTCTCACTAAAGCCCGCCCTAGATCAGCACTGTCTAATGCTGGGTGATAAGTAAGCCGAATGCTTGCTTATTCATTGAGTGACCGAGGATTAACAATAGGCATGTGGCCTCATTTTAAAAATCTTCATCCCCAGTCCTCGTCACAAATTTCCACATGAGGCTCTTATTTTTTATTTTTTTCCTTTTTTTTTTTAAAGCTCTAGTCATACAGAGAGGTATAATAAAGCCAATACTCTTGTTGAGTTTTTATGAGCTTCTGTGTTGAGGACAGCATGCCAGGAGCTATTTTGGGATATGTGGTTTAAAATAATGAGAAAAGCAACAGAAGCAGTTGAGCGAACTAAGCACAAAGCGAACATGGGGCACTGAGCACACAGGCACAGCAGGGCCTCGCTCCCATGGTGCACACTTTCTCCAGCTGCTGCTGTGCTCCGTTCTCCCCTCCTGAGAGAACACTGCATTGGCTCTTTGCTAACTTGTGATATCCAGCAACGTCTTTCCAGAAAGGTCTCAATGCCAGCTGTTAGTTCAGTAGAGAAGGCAACTCCAGTTCCTGGGCAGTGATTTACACTGAATGAAAACAGAGCAATTAATTATAGAGTGTTGCTTCTATATCGTTGCTATGGGGATCTGCAGGAAGGAAACTGTAAATATTGTAAGAAGTAATTCGACAGTGATGAGCTGAGAGGAAAGGACCTTCACCATCTCAGTTATTTCCATCGACACGTTGTCAGGAGAAAAAGGTAAAAATCCATGGAAATGCTGAGCATATTGATTTTTCTTTTGTTGAAATTTTGAATATTTCTAAAAAATGTAAGTCATTCATTTGAGATTTTCACATTAAAAAGCCTTAGATGAAAATACCAACAGCGAGATGCCTAAAATTTCATATTTACAAATTCCACTTCCTCTCCAGAAGCAATGACTGTAAAAGATGGTTCAATATCCTTCACAAACCAAGAATACACAATACACACACGACACACATGAACACAAATATGTGTGCGTATTTTTTAATTTAAAAAATCCTCTTTAAAATTCTTATAAATTCTAAAATAATTATAGATCTAAGAAGTTGTAATCCTCCAAAATGGAGAGAAAGATTAAGAGAAGTAAATCATTCTGTGACAAATATAAGCTCTTAAACTCACATGTCAGCTTTAACAAAGTTTCATGGCTTATTGCATTAGCTTCTGTCTTTGGTTATATCATGTCAAGTCAGGGCATGCCATTTGACCCATCACTTAAAAGAAATACAAATAAATTTCTTTGGACATCAAAGCTGACAGAGGTAGAATTTAAAAGGATGATATTTCTATCCTTATTGAGCCCAACCGAGCACAATATGGCTTTTGAGCAAAGGAGCACAGAAGTAAATTTAATGAGAAGCTCTCGGCAAGGTGGTTATAATGCATAGGTAGGTACTGGAGTACTTACTGTCAAAATAAAATTTTTAAACATTAAAACATGAATTTCATACAAATAAAAAATAAATGTGTCAAATATTTTATGGAGCTCCTTAACAAATAAAGGAACCAGTAAGATGGTAAAGCTGGTTCAAAAACCGTTGAATAGTCACCTCGAAAAAGAGAAATGTTAGAATGATCTCTAGCTTAAATTTAAAAATAGATGAATGTCCTACAAGGTAATAAAATTGTTAACCGAAGTTATCTAATATTGGACAGAAATATACAAATTAACATACAACTTCACATGCTAGACTTTAATAAGAAAAAATAGCAATGACAAACACAGGTAAATCATTCTAAATAATCTTCGAGTGGGCTGGTTAAATGATGCTCCAGTATAATCTAGAAAGGACGCACTGCATTATTTGATTTTCCAAGTTTTGGATAAGTTTTCCTAACTTTGATTAACTTCTTATAAAATGGTTCCACCATTTTTATAATCTCCAAAATTTTTTCTTAATTTCAAAAGAGGCTGTTTTCATTGCATTTGGCCTGATGTTTTACCTATGTGCAGGAAAAAGTTGTGAATTAACAATATAAGACTTCTTGAGCTGAGAGTATTGAACAAATATTGAGGTTAGAAAATGAACGTTCGTGTGAAAATTTTATTTTGGAAATTAAGATTAGGCTTATTAAAAACTTCTATCATTTGTTCTTCTATCCTAAACCTGGGAAGCGAAGTAAAAAATGTTCTCCACAAGTTTTCACCTGCAGTACTTTTAGATTTCAACTAATTTGTTTTCTTCTTCGAGTTCCCCAAATCTAAGATTCCTGATTTCTAAAAGTGACTTGAGACTATCTGTCTATAACAGATATAAGACCAATTGTCCTGGGAGGAATTCCCACTGGTTCCACACGTACCAACCTTGCTCTTCAACGGTGGGCTTTTCATGCCTGATTAAATGATAATCATTATCAAATATGATACTCTAGATATGGCCTTGGTTGCACAATAAGAGAGATTCTCATTAAACCTCTGTAAATAACTATTCCATGTAAATCTGGCTACCATAGAAAATTGATATTCTTTAAGTCTCAGTACTTCTACTGAAGCAAAATACAATTCTTTCCATGAGAGGTTGAAGCTGTCTTTTTTGTGAAAGACACAATGGTAGTCCTTTAGGCAAGCATCTGAGAGAAGAAGAAACCACTTGTTAAGACTAAATGGATGTGGTTTATTACAGTATCAAGGAATATCAGACTGGAAGAAAGTAAAATTCTCCCTGAGGCACAATATACAACCATTTCATAAGAAGTTAATCAATGTTTTCCCTGAGAATAAGAACATGCTATGGAAAGTGAGCACACTGACAAAACTCTAGCACCTTCTCTTGAAGAGTACTGTCTCTAAAATATTTATATTAGTAAATGTACAAAAAATAACATAGGAAGAATCAAGTTTCTCTTTTGATTTGACTACTCTACCCACAATTTTATATTAGTACTGAGCTAATTAATAAATATGGATTTCCCAAACAAATTTAATTATTTCTAGCATTTCTCTTTTTTATAAGGTAAAAAAGCAAGTCTGTAATTTTTCCAGAGTTTTCTGAAAATCAAAAAATGAGTTGCAGGTATGAAAAAATATCCTAAATATTTTTTTCTAAATTTATGCTCATATCACAGGAGGGTTAAATCAGAAGTTAAGAGAGGATATTAGGTCACTTGAATACAATATGGTTATGTGTACCTCAGAAACAATATTTAGCTACCTATTGAATCAAGGTGATGACATATATTTAAATATAGAAGTTTATACAATTGTAAAGAAAGTTAAGTCTTACAGAAAAAAGAAACCTTTATTATTTTGATTTTGTTTTTAATAATAAAGACATGACAAAATCAATGCAAATCACTAAAAAATATTCTGATATAATATAAAATTTCTTCTGTCTGAGCTGATTTCAAGGAAGATAAAGAATGACATTGTTAAGAAACTAAATACTTCAATTTTATTTTAACAGTGAGAAAGCCAAATGTACTAGTTTTGTATTAGTATCATACTTGGCAGTAAAAGACTCGCAAAACCCCTTTTCAAAGAACCTTAATAAACCTATCAACTGGGAGAACATTGCCAAAATTTTAACACATTTTATTTCTCTTTTATAGACATATTAATTATAGTTATTATAAACTAAGATAAACTTTTTGAAAACTTTCTGCAATTTACTTATTTGAGTTTTATATTTTGCATTTTTTTTATTCTGAAATAACCGAGCACTTTGCTTTCACACACCCTTGTCATAAAATTATACTATTATTTCTAGAATAGTCTAAACAAACTTCAAGTAAATTAACTAACTTCTTATTCACAGAAAACACTGGGAGATGCTTGTTTTGTCCAATGAGTACCGTTGGACATATACAAGCATTTTAGCAGACCCACAAAATTTACAAGCACCCATAGTACAAGCTGCTACAGTCACCTACATCACCCCTGCAACTTCAAGTAGTCAGAATAAATGCATTTATTAATATGATCAGAACCTTACCCACTCTGGAACAATGCTTTAGTAGTCTCTTATTTAAATATTAACCATGTATTTAAAGATTATACATAACTAATTCAACTTAATTTAGTTAACTAAAGACTTCAGACTTTATATCAAATTGACACACCATAGAACATAATTACCGTTGATATAAAGATGTTGGCAGAATTATGATTCGATTTGAACACTAGTTTTCCATTTTCACAATCCTAAACAGTCTGTAGAAGTAAATGATACATTCTACATAGTATACCAGTATAAGCAATGTCCAGATTAAGTAGTTTCTTATGAAATAGCAAACCCAAATCCTATTAAAAAATAAAATGTATGCCTGTTTTATACCACATGCTGATAAAATCAGGAAATTATATATAGCTCTTTATTTACTTTTAAAACCAAAATTATTAAACCAGTCTTATTTGTTCAAAGATTCACTTCAAGTTAGTGAACTTGAATTTTTGTATAAAAATGTTTCTAGCTAACAGTTTGTGAGGATTTTTTTTCTTAAATGACTAAAATATTTAAAGTATTAAAAGTTTGGTTTAGTTATTGTTCTGAAAATATTAGATGTATGTAAATGCTTAATTTACTCTGAAGACCTATTAAGATAGAACTTCTTTAATTTGAGAGTTTTTATAATCTAGTATAATAATATCCCCTCGAGGTAGGAAAATATTTCAAATTCGCACAATGAGAGGTAAAGGCTTTCTCAATTGCAACACATAGAAAGCTTTCAGCTTTAATTCTACAACCTCAGCTATAGGTCAAGAATAAAAAAGAAACACAGATCTCAGAAGTCTGTTCTATTTCCCAGTGTTCAAAAATATTTCCTTAATTGATTTGAGTTCACTTATGGTAAAATGAACAAAGGAAAGTTAACAAACCAGATTTTCTCATGTTTCACCTGATTGACTAGATTCTTATCACCCTGGGGAGAGTCTGAATAACTGATCCACAAACCAGTTCACTCTCATCTACACAGGGTGTCCCCAGGCTATGCCAATTCCATTGAGGCTAGGCTACTGGTCCAGTATTCTTTCTTCTGGTTGTAGAGAGAGAATTCAAGCCTTGCACAGACAGACTAACATGTACGGCCAAGAACTTGAAACAAATACCAATAAAACAGGGAGAAAAATACAAAGCTCTAGAAAGCAGAGAGTCATCAAAGGTATCTAGTGCTGCCTGGGTTTCCAAGAGCTAAGAAAGTATGTGCTTGGGCCTGAAAAGCAATAAATTTCACTTCTCTGGCAACACAATTTAAATTATCTCTGGCAGATGAGTCCACTTGGGCATCTTATGAATAATCCCTCAGACTGTCAAAGTATAATTTTCAAAAAGTAAAAAAAAACGACTTACATACAAATATTGAATAAACACATCAAAAATTTTATTCAATTCATTGATTAATGAGGTTACTGAAAAATGATAAAAAGAAGATTTAAATAATTTTGAAGAACTGGCTATTTCTAAGCATTTTGAAAGAAGAAGTATTAGGGAGAAAATCTCTAGTTTAATACAAAAAAAATGGGATAATATCCTTAGACACTAAAAGTAATCTTTGAGTTGCTTAACTACTCATCAGAAATCTATACATTCACATATAATATCACAGTATCTGGTACAAAATCAAATAATAAATAGCAAAGTGAAATATAAATTCTCCTAAAACATTTGAGTGATATATTTTAGCAATGCCTTAGTGCGACTCTCTTGATTTTCAAGTTTTGTATATTTCTTTGTATTATTTGAAAAAAAAACCTTTATATATTGTGGGAGAATATTGGGAAAGATATATTATGGTTTAAAATAAAAATAAGATATTCTTGAAAAGTTAAGTAAAATGCATTTTAGAGATGCATATTAAAAAATTGGCTATAAACAGCCCTCAAATAAATGTATGGAGGAAAATAATACTAAATTCTCCTGCTTGGAAGTAACTTAAACTTAAGCATAGCGTACTTAGAGAAAGATGGGCTGTTGGAAGATTCCAGCTCTCAACAGGAAATTTATACCATTTCTATTTCAATCACATATTGAGACAGGTTATATTTTTCAGTTGTAACTAATATTAAAATATAATTTTCTATTAAACAGAAGGTAAATTATATCTTTATTGTGTTTTTATGTTTATAAGACCTATGTGGCTTGTACAATTTAAAGACTCGAGTCACATGAGGTAATTTATTTTAATGCAATAAATAATATTTTTACATCTTATATTCCATTATTTTGTTATGTAAATAATGATATGATTATTATAACAAATCTCTTTAAAATATTTTAGTAATATTGATAATTTTTACCATTTTGTATTCATTATATAATAACAGTCTGTATATTAACAAGATCCCCAGATCATTTTAATGCACATTAAATTCAGCAAAATCCTGCAGCAGAAGAAATGACAACTAGGAACAAGATGCTGATATTGTCTTTGCCACTTAGTAGTTTGTAATCTTATGCAATCTACCTAACATCCTGTAGTCTGTTTTTTCATCAAGAAATGGGATAGTAATGCCTATCTCTTAAAATTTTAAATTTATAGATATAATTTTATATCTATAAATTTCCTGGCAAACCCAAGTCTCTATAAATGTTAGCCACCACAATAATAATATTAAGAAAAATATGGACTGGGGTCCAAATTTTCATAGGAAAACCTTAGAACTAAGACAAGTAACCTATAGAATTCAGACTCTCAGTCCCTGTGAAATAAAACTCAGATAGCTGAATGGGCAGATATATTTTATTAGGACAAAGTTGCAAATTCTCAAGTAATTGTCTCTAGATTAGTAATTCTCAAATTCCTGATTCCACAGCAGCAGCATCGGGGAATTTATGAGAAACATAAATTATCCAGCCTTTTCCTTTACCTACTGAACAGTAACTGTGGGGATAGAGCCCAGCTCTCTGTGCTGAACAATTTTCCCAAGTGATTCTGGTGCATGCTCAGGTTCCAGAACTACGGATTTGGACCACCCTCCAGGACTTTTAATCTAAGTACTTTTATGAGTTTACGTAATGAACAGTTCCATAACAGCCAGCCAATCCACAAACACCATGAGCCTAAACTTTCCTTACTCTATTTCATGGGCATCGGCTTTTGTTTCTGGACCTGAGCCACCATCATTTAGCTATCATAGCTAGACTACTTGGTTTTAAGCACTTGGCATTTTCAGTTGGAAGAATCCCAGCTATGATTTTTCTGTGAGAGAAGAATTTTTCTAATTACTGGCAACCTCAACAAAGCTGTAGGCAGACTTATGCCTGGAGGACTTTTGGATGCTGTGACCCTGTAGCCAGCTGTGGGCACACAATGGTGGCATCCTGTCAGAGGAAAGCCTATAGGTATTTTTGCAGCTGCAGAATATTCTCTTTAACAACTATCCTGCCCTTTTTTTTCCTGTTTACAATAATTTGTATCTGGAGCTTCACAGCCCAAGGTGTTGCCAAGAGGACTTAGTGACAGACAGGCAGCAAAAGAAATGCAGAGATACATAACAAGGGAGTGGGGGTAGACGGAGGGAGAGAGGGAGAAACTGAGATTTAGAATTTTGGCTAAAATGAATTCACAGGTGTTAGTTTTTAAAACTGCATGTTTTAATAATCCAAATTCTGTCTAAACCTCCTTGATTTGGAAATCAGAAATTATAGGTCCTGAACCATAGACCCTGTGCTTAATGCTATGATGCTGGCTATTGAAAGAAATTGCAGATTTAATGAAATCCTCCACTTAACAAACAGAATTGCATATTAGAAGTTCATAAAGAGACCTTTAGACATAGACTATCAGGATTAGAAAGAATTTAATGATCATCTGGTTTAGTTACCCAGTCAGTTAATGAATTCATGCCCTCTGTATCACTGAAGAAGGAAACCGTTTTCATGAATTGGTTTTCCTCACTGAAGAGATCAGTCAGCTACAGAAAGAAAAATCTACGATCTCATTGTGGACTACAGAGTCTAGACTCAGCAAATATCATGACTTACTTTCCTACTTTACTTCCCTAGCCCATTTTGCAATTTTTTTTTTGAACACGTTAAGCACACTCCTCAAGGCCTTTGGACCGGAATGCTTTTTCCCAGTCGAGTACATGACTTACTCTTCTATGCCATTCACGTGTCTGTTCCCATCTCACCAGAGAATGCTTCTCTGATGCCGCTTCTACCTGATGACACTCTTGGAATTTTTTATCACTTACTCTTCTTCATTCATCTTTATAGCACTTATCACTGTACAACGTATTATATTTTATTAGTATGTCTGTCCTCTATTAAAATATAAGCTCTCAGAGGGCCAAAATTTTGTCTGTTTCTTTTTTTCTTTTTCTTCACAGTGGTAATACCACCACAGAGAAGAGAACCTGGTATCGATTAGTCAATTAATGACATTTATTAAATATATAAATGAATAAATTAATACTTATGGTTAGTTCAGTTTTGTTTGTTCTAAACAGGTTATTATTTTGTCAGGCAACTAAATTCAATCTTCATCAATTCTCTTTGTCCATATATCTTTCTACAAATTGAGTTAAAAATCTGTCTACCAGTAACTTTCCTCATATAGTCTCTTTGATAAAAATAGTAGTTAACATCGATTGAACTCCTAGTATGATATAGACTCTGTGAAAATTCTATGAAAGTACAAACTTCACAGTGCCCTAGATATCTTAAGAAGTAATTTAAATATGACTAGATGAAAACATATATATAAGAATTAGACAAGTAGAAGAGTAGTATATAAAACAGCATAGTCAATGTAATCTTGATTTTGTAAAAAAATGTATTACTCAGATGTATATATGTATACACTCACATGTATGTTACTTATTATTACATGTATAAATAGAGAACTTAGAAAAAAAGTTTCACAATGGAAACACGTAGAAATATTAGACAATTTTCTTTTTTTGTTACTTGATTTTCTATAATTGACATTACTTTTTTCTTTCAAAAATTCAATAAATATTTGTTACTTAAAGAAAGAAAGAATAAACTGAATTTATGAGGGCACATTTTGTAGACAGAATTCTTTAATTACTTTATACCATTAATTTCTACTTCATCAAGGTCAGATCATGGTGTGACATTTGTAACTTATTGGTGTGTGCTGACTGAAGCACACCGTTGAATGGCTACAACATAGCTTTTAAAAAGGATTAGAACTAAACTATTCATGCTACAAGCCATATTAAGAGTTGATGACCCCCAAATTAGAGTTTCGGTCTATGCATTTTATGCACTTTTTCTTTCCCTTAGAGAAGCAGCTTACATAGCTCGCTGAATGTAGCCATAGACAAAAAATGCTGATAGCATTTCCGTCCTGAAATGTCAGGCTTTACCTTGGAGATAAGGAGCAGCAGGATGTTGATGCCTTGTAATTTTATGTGCTAACAGGATGCTTCAACACGAAATTCCGAGTGCTGCTCGTTCATAATGTAAGAAAGATAAGCATTTCATGACAAATTAAAATATTCGATCTCTCTGTTCACACAGAGCATAATTAAAATAAAAATATAGACATGTGCAAAACAGCATAAATGTCTTATTTTTTTAAAAAATTATCTACAGGGGGCTGGGGGTTCTAAAATATTGCAATGTCTGTACAGGGAGGAATTCATTTTTTTCTCTAAATTATAAGAGCAATTTAGCAGTCTTCTTTCGATTTATTATAAAATCAATAGTTTGGAGATTTCGTGTATTAATTTGAGTGCTCAACGAATAGCCGCTTAACTAAAAGTGAGACACTAAAGCCTTATTCATCTCAGTCAGTGATCGGAAAAGGCGTGATACATTTTGATTTAGATATATGGATATATGTATATACACATACACATATCTGCCTTTATCAAATAGGAACATTAGTCTTTTGCATCTATTCAATGAGATTTACATTGTTATTCTACACAGCTACCCCTGGTCAATAATATTGTAGTTGATAGAATGCTTTCATTACATTTCCTGTCTTTAGTGAAGTTAAATAATTCTGAAACTGCTCACAGAATATGAGTAGAATGAGATAAATGCACCATTTTTCAAATTAAGTGCAGTTCTGTAAACTGGAAAAAGAAAGAGGAAGACTGCAGTCGTGTTCATCTGAGCCTGGGACACGCAGCTGTAGAACTTTTGCAGTAGCACAGAGCTTTCCACCAAACTTTGATCCACGAGCTTTTAAAATAAGTTTGGATGATATGCATTCAGTTGAAATATGCTGAGGAAAACATATTCTTAGGGGGTGGATGCTTGTGCCTGGTGACAGCTGGTCTCACATACCGGAGGCACAGCATTGCCAGACAGCTACTGTTTTACCATCAGAATCCTTGGGAGTTTGACCTGCATCTTCAGTGAACCATAATCTGAAGCACCAATAAAGGATCATTAACACTGGCATTTTTGTTTATAGCACATCTGAAGGCATTAAAAATACGCTCAGGGCAGCCTCACACTACAAGCGTGGGTGTGAATGACTGAGAGAGGGCAGCGAACAGCCCCTGGATAGAAAGTTAAGAAGGAATTATTGTGACTGGATAGAAAGAGTTCAGATAGTGCTAGCCCTAAGAAAAAACTCTGAAATAAAGAAAATTTGTCTTTAGCTCATTCTGGGCCTTTTTTCCTATGCCATTTTTAAAACTTTTATCAGAAAGTGAGATGTTTTGCCTGGAGCCAGCCAAAGACATTCATACCAGCTCAGTCCTCCCAGACTGCACTTAACATTCTGATCCTCAGTTTAATTTTATTAAAATCTATGTATTCTGTACTCTGCTTTCAGTGTTTAAAGGCACTTTAAAATGTTATCAGCTAAAATATTCCTTAATTTAATAAGCTTAAATTATTATGAATTAATTAGTTAATCCTGTCCCCCTGGCTAACGGTGGGGCCTTAGAGGTTGAAAGACTTATTCAGTTAATTCCACAGGTGTTCACTGAATATCCATTACGTGCCCTGCCCTAGATAAGTTTCTGGAAGACTATAGAAAATGACTAGCTTCTACGTTCCACAAAAAAGCTCAGTCTTGATCACAAAGCAACACGAATACACTTGAAACACGTGCTAGTAGTTTGGATACTAATGGAGTTCAGAGAAAAAGTAAATCTGGGTGACAAAAGATGCCTAGAAAAGGCAGGTCTGGGCCAGGTCTTACAGGATACGTGTCATATGTTTGAGTAAAAGAAAAGGAAAAGATTCTCAAGGCTCAGGGAAGAGGTAGAGTTTACCACACATAAACCTGAATATGACTATTTGTTATAATTTTTAGTAGCTTCCATTCTCACTCTGAAAAGTGTCCCATTGTCATCTCAGATTATATATCTTTCTATGAGCAGAGTTTATCAATGGGAGAGTGATGGTACCAGGATAATTAAAGAAGTACGTGTTGGGATAAGCAGAACATTAGGTTGGATTGGTGAGATTCAGCCAGGTGGTGTGAGCTCCTACATTTAGATATGATGTGGCAGAAAAGAGGAAAATAATTATTTTCTGGAATTTGGAAATGGCTTAATAAAAGTGATCCTGTAAGATTAATGTGGTACAATAATGACTTATATGTAGATATCCCTCTTTATTTATTACTTAAATCCTGCCAAATTAAAAAAAACGATAATATAGTCTATGGAGCCTTGAAAAAAGAACATCAAGTTTAGAGTTAGAACTGAGCGCACATCTTTATTCAAGCCACTTCTTATTCTTATATCTTTAACCACATGCAACCCTGAAGACTTTTAAATGATTAGATCTTATGAAGACATAGACACTAAATATAATGAAAGTGTAAGTGCATTACCTAAAATTGACACTATTCCTATTTTTATTATCAATTTTGTGGTTTACAAAATTTTTTTTTTTTTTTGTACTTGTGAAGCCTTAGAATCAGGAAGGTTGAAAAGGCTTCTATTGTGAAATCTGTCTGTAAAGGATCATTGGCCTAAAGTACAGTGGTGTTCAGAATATGGTGAATAATAGTTATGTAAAAGTGATCCATATAGAGATTTAATATGAGATGTACGAAGTAAAATAAGGAAAAAAGAATGTAAATGATTGGTTTGAAAATGTCTAACCTTTGATATAGGAAAATTTTGGATAACAATTACCAGTTTTGGGATATGTTAAATAAATGCAATATACATTAACATACAATTCACTTGGAAACAATAAAAGTGCCATTTATTGAGCACTCAGTTCATGTGCAGTGATCCTTAAATTGATCCTTCTAAGTAGTATTAGAGTCTACATTTTACGAGCAAGAATACAGCAGCTGAAATAGATGAAATATCTCACCCAGAGTTATTCTGTAAGTGGAATAGCCAAGATGTAGACAAAGGGCCTTTCCACCTGCGTGGGACATTCCATCACATGCTTCAGCCATTCTACACTTGAGATGAAATATCGAAGCTGCCCAAGACTCTCAAATGTTAAGGAAAAGATGGTTACTGAGAAAGAATTCTGAAATTTGGTCCTTACAAGATTAGTGATAGCCTGATGATTAGAATGATTTGGCCAGAATTCAAGGATTAAAGAGAGTTAGTAATGAAATAATTTTTCATAAGCATACACTGATTTTGGATTTGTCTCTTAAGAAGAGCTTTAAGAATGTGCCAACAGAGAAGGCTATGCTAATTGAGAGCTCTAAAACCTATGACAGTAGCCTTATTCAATTAATATTATGTCTTATTATTTTTGTAAGTGATATTTAAACATGCCTAGCTTCCTAAATTAATCTTTAAGTTTAACATAGCATTAGTCAAAATGTTATTATTTTTAGAACTTCATAAAATGACCATAAAGTTCTTCTGGAAGGCCACTCAAGAATAAAATGGTAGTAATGGCTTGCCAGCCTACCAAAAGTTTGAACATATTTTATAATTGATAATAAGTTTAACAACATGGTTTTACTTCAGGGGTAATGAATGAGTCCCCAGGTCTTAGTAGAAAGATCAGAAAGATGGAAGAAGAGAAGCACTATGAACCAGGGGAGACAATCAGGATTACTCAATAAATTATGCTGGGCCAAGTGGCTAACGGCCTGAAAATAAAGTCATAGCCTCACATAAATCTTTCAAACAAAATATAGGCGCATACAAACTCTTCAAGCAAAAAATGAATCATAAAAGTTTGAGAACAGAGGTACTTTTTTTGTTGTTTGCTTATTTTGCATGATCTTAGTGTGGGACATGAAACTCAGAAACAAAAAAATGAAAAATCTAGAAATATTTATATAAAATTTCTTTTAAGACACATATAGGAAAAATAATTTCATTACTCAAAATATATAATTGAGGAAATTTAAGTATAAATTTCAAAACACAAACTTTATTCAATATTTATATAAAAGACAAAAATCAATATCCTTTATATTAAAAAGTACTTATGAATCAAAAAAAAAAGGATCAACTTTTGTAATTTTTTAAAAAAAGTATGAAAGGTGAGAACAGAAAAGAAATACAAGTGGCTAATGATGACTAGCACCAATCAAAATCAAATAAATGTAAATATATACAGTAATGAGGTACTGATATTCAGCTATCAAATTTGTAGAGCAGATCAATAGTGTAGCAGTTTTAGGAGAAATAAGAACTATCATATAGAATTCATGGGGAGGCAGCTCAATAATAATCATCAATATTCAAAATTTTCCAATTACTGGGCATATCAATTTCATTTCTAGAAATTTTTTGATGATATAGCCAGCACTGTTAAGAGAGAGGGAAAAAACCCTGGAGATTGTTTAAGTAAATATGTTATATTCAAACAATGGATCACTGAGAAGTTTATATAAAAAATGAAGTAAAATATTTAAAATTTAATATGAAAAATATTTATAATATATTACCAAGTAAAAATATGCTAGTGTCAGAATATCATATACTGTATGAACTCGTGTTAAAGCATAAGCCTACTTAATAAGCTTAAAAGCATATATTAAGTTAATAAAGAATATATCTGAAATCATATCCATAAAACACTTGACAGGCTAATTCAGGGAATTTATTGGGAAAGAAGGAATGGGGCATTATATTTTAAACTCTGTATATAGGTACCTTTTTTCTTTAAATATTACACAAATAGCATTAATATTTAACTCTGCATTTAGGTATTGTTTTTCTTTTAAACAACATACAGTTAGCCATTTTATAATCAAAATTACCTTAAAAATATATTTTTAAATGGTAAGCATATATTATTTCTGTAATTACTTATATTAAAGAAATAAAATTTTAATATTATTTTTACATTACATTTTCATTGTTTAATTTTATGATTTCTCTCTGGTTATCTTTACTTTACTATCTACATTTTCTTTTCAGATCTCTTAAACATATTAATATTTTATTTAAAAAGTATATATTTGTGGAGAAAAAAATTCTACATTAACATAAAAATAACTTTAAAACTTTGTCATCTTGCTAAACTTTTCATAACTACTACATTAATATTATATATTGAGATAATAGATATTATTAGTAGCCTAAATAGATGCTTGATTTTGTTTTATTTACAGAGAAATTCCTACTCCATTACAACAACTCCATTTAGGTTCTGAGGCCCTGGGTCTGTGTTTATTTTCGTAGTTCAGCTTATACAACTTCTAAAGTTATGGTTATTATGCAGAAAGTAATGGTGCTCTAATGATACCCCAATGCATTTAAATAGTTAATTAACTTTCATTGGTGAGCAATACACTCAGGAAGTAGTTTACGTAGTTTAATTACAAGTAAGGTAGCAAAATGTTTACAAAGAGCTTTGAACTCTCCTAGTGAACTAGTGAAGTCATGTAGGCCAACCAGCTGTTTTTGTTTAGTGTTCCTTTACTGCTTTATTAGAGGATTGAAGAGAGAGTCATAACTTCTAGATAACATGCAAAGCAGCTTTCACATTCTCAAATAATATGGTACTTGAAGCTGAAGCAATGCTTTTTGCTAGTGCACTTGAGACTATAGTTATATCTATCTGCCTGTCTGTCTATCTATACATATATACATGAAAACTACACATACACACACACACACAAAAGCTTCTAAAAAGTGTGATTTTAATGATCATAGTTGAGAAAGTGTCTTACTCATTAAATAATAGCATTCTAGAATAAGTCCGTTTGTTATTTTAGTGTTAATTTATATATATTCCTAAAACCACTGGTTATACAAATCATGTGTGAAAAATTACTATTTGCATTCAAGTATTTTATTAGAATTCAGAGCAATTTTAAAAGTAGATTTTTTAGAAATGGTTTTCTATGATTAATCAATCAGATCATACTTAGGCGTTATCAATTTCTATTTTAAATTTCAGCGTTTTCTGTAAAATGTAATATCTTAGACAATTTTGACTAGTAATTAAACTAATAATTATTTGTATGCACAAAACCTATTTACATGGGAGGATATGCAATGCTATATGACATCTTTATCATTAGGATAAAATAAAACCAATTACATCTGTTGGAAGTAAAAGATGTTTCATAGGTTTAAAGCTATTTAATATAACATAAGAAGCATGTGGCGGAGTTTGTAATAAAATCAAATTCATTAGCAAAATACAGAATTCTTTCATGGTAGGAAGGTTTGCCAGAGGCATATTAAACAAACAGAACAAAAATAAAGAAATTAACATGATTGACCTAAGTCACTAAGATCACTGATCATTATGGCAAAGTCATTTTAATAATTTTTAATTTATTAAACCAACATTGAGTACTGATGATGGGAGACTTTGGAAAGCTTGCTCTTCCACTCCCCTTGAAGCAATTTTACATTTAAAAGTATAATTCATTATTATGTTCTTCTGGGAAAGTAAGGTGTATAATAAAAGTAGGTTCAATAGAGGATTCGTAATTGCTTCAGAACCCTCAATAATGATTGTTTTTTACTTAACAGTACAAATATTTTACTCTCTACTGGTCCTTTAACTTTCATTTGTTTTTAAAGAAGTTTTCTTTATGATATTATAGAATTAAGACAGAAAATATCTTTATCTTTTGGGCTACCCTCGTTTGGATTATGTTTACCTTTAAGCACTCTAAAAGAAATAAGTATGCAATTTCCCTGTGTTTTTCTCAATTTCTTTTATAAACTTTCCAAGGTGGTATGTGGCAGTATTGACATAAATGCTAAATAAGATTCTTCTAATCTTTTATTTAAAATAAAATATAATATTTAAAATGAATAATGCACAAGATTGATTGCAATGCAATTCTACAAGATGTATGTAGTTCTCTTTTTATATCTATATTTGGCAGGATAATGTATTAAGACATTAATTCTGACAGTTCTTGATATAATCATTTTTTTTCCATCTCCAATAGATGGACTACATGCTCCCTCGCTTCAAGGGAAATTAAAGACAAAACCATTTCTAACTTTTAAAATTGAATTTCCCTACTCCTGGCAAGGATTATTCTGGGATAAGAAAGGATTTACCCAAATAGGAGGGCTACAGAGGTCAGGAGAGAGGCTTCGAGGTCAGAGGTACTGCTTTACCTTGAAGTTCATGAAACTTACCCTCTGGGCCCTTCAAAGGCAGAAAAGTCATCCAAAGTCCTGAGCCTAATTTCTAAATCATTTTTCCCTCCAAACTTTCTATTGCCATATGACATCCACATAATAAAATACATAAATCCTAAGTGAATTAGTACTATACATGTATCCTGGTAATCACAATCCAGATCAAGATAAAGAAATTACATGTAAATTTTTCCTTTTCTCAAAGAAATCTTTTCAAACTTTTTAAAGTCAGATCCCCATAACACTTGGATTCTTACCTGTTCTGGGCATCGAACATGAAAAATGATTGGCTCTAAACAGAAGGCAAGAATGTCGGGCGAAAGCTCTCTGCAGGGTGTGCTGCAGAGGAGCAGAGGTTCAGCATTCAATCAGATCGTTGTATAGAAACAGGATTCATGAAAGCCATCGGGTCTTGGCTATTCAAATTTCAGATAGGTCTCGATGGACTTTTCTAGGAGCAATCGTCAGGAAAAGAATACCAAAGGGGATTTCCTGAATTATACTGCTGTATATCAGAATATTAATAAAATTTATGAAATAAGAAGTGAACTTCAATATAAAATAACACTAAATTTTCTGCCAACCCAATAAGGTGAAGACTTTAAGTCAATTTCTAGATTCTGGTTCAGTTAAAGAAAATAAAGAAATGACTTTTTTTCTTTCAACTTAGTTTTGTGGAAGTAAATTTGTACTTTTAGAACGGTTAGATTATAACGAAGTCACATCACCAACGACAAAATCCTAAATTCTAGAAGATTAACAAACAAGAATGTATTTCTCATTCCTGAGGTACTGGTTGGCCATGCTCCTCTACCCATCATGCACGGAGGGTCTCAGCCTGGCAAAGACTGTCTCTTGATGTGTCATCTGATGTAGTCAGTGTAGCAGAGGAAGGAAATGTGGCCAAAATCCAGGGGCTCTTATGCCCAGAAGTGTCACATATTACATCATCTCTCCTAAGTTCAAAAATAAGCAGTGCAATCCTACCATGTGTTTAGGTGAAGAGCACTGATGAGTACTACAAAATTCATTCCAGCTCTACAAACTACAGCTTTTCAATTTTCCTCAAAGAAATGTTTGCATGTTAATGAAGAAAAAGTATATTACCTTTCTATTCAATTTAGAATATTCTCAATGAACATACTAATCTCTTTTTTTGCGCCATTTAACAGGACTTCCATTTTTCCTGCTTGCCAACAGATAAGGTAATAATTGTTTTTCAATTTCCCAAAGATTACTTGTCACCATAGACATTTGATCAGGTTTTAGAATTGTGTGCCAAGGAAATCTGAGTATATATTTTACTTCTTTTATTGTCTCTTGCAAATATAGAGGCTATATTCCTTTAGATGCTGATTTTAATGAAGTGCTTTATAAGAGTTTTTGGTGATTTATGCTTTATTTTGTATTCTGTTTTTATTAGAAACAGGCCAGTGGCTTCTAGTGTTGGAATTGGAATTTGGTTCACTGACAGTGAAATAACAACCATTTATCATAAACTTTCAATCCATTCTTGTTCTCTTCATTATTTGAATGTGGATAGGGTCCATAAAAATGAAAAGTAGCTTTCACACTCCAGAATAGACATTCCACTTAAAGCTTGAGAGCCAGTAGAGTGTAGTATTTAAATACATACATTCGGAAGCCAGACAGCTTGTGTTTGAATCCCACCCTTGTCAATGTGTGGCTTTGGGAAAGTTGAGTAAATTCTCTGTAGTTCAATTTCCTCATTTGCAGATGATAATAGTAACCACCTCTGTAGATTTCAGAGTCAACGAATGCATTTTAAATGAGCCAATGCTTGTAAAGTGTTGAGAGAGTTTGTTATATAGTAAGTTCTATACGAGCTTTTGCTCTTATTATTTTGATTTTTACTGCTATCATTTCAAATTGAGAGAGCCCTAAAAGAATTTTTGCCAATCAAATAATTTTATTGGATTATATAAAGTAATGGAATTGGCATAAGTGATCCCAAAATATAAAGTGACTGGAAATATTGTCACACTGATTTTAAACTGCTATGTTCTGGAAAAAGAGACAGAAAAAGTTAAGTAATTTGCATAGAGTTATAGAGATCATAAATAGTACTGTATATATACCAAGATGGTTCAGTGAAAAACCAGAGCTTTCAACTCAAAATAACCTCAACGCTGTTATTGAGAGATGAGGTCCAACATAGGTGGTTGATAAAAAGTAAGCTTTATGAAGGAAAAGCCAGCTGAGATGGCAATGACAACTGAGAACATAGTTATGTTATTCTTAACAGTATAACAAGAATATTACTTCAGGGCTGGCTGTTGATCTGATGTTAGCATTTCTAAAACAACCTCTTCATTGGAAAACAAAGTAAATTCACCGTCCTGTTACATATAAATATATTACCTAATCAAAATAATTTGTGTTTTTTTCTTAATCAAAATATTTTGCACTAGTTTGCTCTCAGTTTTGCTTCTGTTTTTCTAATATATGATTCTCTTTAATGCCAACAAACTAAAGACTCTTTCTCTCTATTGTGTTTTCTGATGTTGGCTATCTTGAAAATTAATTTTTCTCTTGTAGAGCTATTCTTTTTGCTCACAAATCCAGGTATCTTGAGAAACAATCTTGATCCTTGAATATTCTCTAAATGTGGGACATACAATTTAGTTTCTATAGCTGAGATCACATCCTTGTTTTTTTGTGGAAAGTTTATCTCAGTGAAACAGATTTGGATTGGGCATCCAGAATATGTTTGAACTCATTCATTAAGATAGGGAACTCAGGATGGATGGATTAGGAAAAGAGAAATAATAATGAATTCTCTTTAAATATATTGAGTTTGAGATGATTATGGAAAAATAAGTGGCCAAATCAAGAAGACATTTTCATATGTGGATGTAGACCTGGAGAGGAAGATTTAGATATCATCAGTTTGGTAGTTAAAACCAATAAAGATTTAGATATCATCAGTTTGGTAGTTAAAACCAATAGATGAAATCACCAAGGAAAAGTTTATAAAACAGCCAGAGAAGGATGATCCAAGATTAAGATGAAATAGTAGACTGAGTTTTAGACATAAGAGGAAATATTAAAAAAGGGTGCTGTTTCGGAATTTAAAGAAGGAGCTCATGAGCGAAGAAGATGAATGAACAGAAAGTGGTCAACGGTGCTAAATGCTAGAGATAAGCTCAGTTAGACAAAGTATGAGAAGTAGTCATTACACGATCAGCTAGTAAGTTATAGGTATCACTAGCCAGAGAAGTTTCAGTGGAGTATTGATAGAAACCAAGTTAAACTGAGCTAAGGAATGAAAGTGAGGGAAGAAAGGAAAGGCAATAAGCAAAATGATTACATTAACGAAGTTGACTATGAAGAGGAAAAGAGGAGGAAAAAGCATAATAGAAATCTGGAAAAAAAATGTTTGGCAAGGGTATGTAAAACACAGACAATAATTTCTATCTTGCAGGCTTGAATTTTGAGTTAAGTGACAATGATAAAGTACTCAGCAAAATGCCTGCCACATAATAGAGATTCAATAAATTATATTCTTTGTTATTTTTATCAATAACAATAATAATTATTTTTATATATTCACTAGCTAATGCTAATGTAGTTTATATCTTGTTTAACCAATCACTCTCAGATGACTTTAAGTACTGAGAGGCCAGCGACTCATTTATAGCACAGAAATATAAGGACAAAAAGGAGATTTTACTTATTGTAACCTTGGGCAACTGAAATACAGCCAGATTGTCCTGGAAGAAGAAAAGTGGCATGAATATTTCAGAATAAGGTTTTCTGAAGAGGATGTGGCATTAGCCAAGGTAAGCTTACGTCTCTTCATTTTAGTCTTTGTAATGAATTTAAAAAAATGTTGTTTGGATAAAAAACATGTTTTTGATTATCATAATGGAAATGCTCTTTATTTTTGTCCTAGAATATATGGGTTAATTTCTCATGAGAAGCTGTATGCTTACAAAATCCTTCTCAGAATCTCCCAAATTTGTGAAGAAGGCTCTCAGTAAGATATCATGAGCTTCTTGGTCCTTACAAAGAAACAGAAGGAAACTCATTGTGCTCATTCGTAGACCTATTTACAAATCATTCTTGGACCGCAGAAATAGCACAGCCATGAATTCATCATTTTAAGGAAATTCCCTACTTTGTTTCCTTTGCTCCAATGTAACACATGTTTGTTCCACAGCACTGAGCTTATAAATTCTTATGATTCCTTATTTGGAATTATTCTTGTGAGTCAAAACCAGACCATAAAATCTGTAATGGTACAGACTAAACATGAGCAACATGCTTCCACTACCCTGAGTGGAAAAAGAAAAACGTTTTCTTTTGCTATAGTGGCTTAGGAGAAGATAAATATTCTAACAGAAAATGAGGCAGAAACTTTAATAAAATGTTCTTATTCTTTATTCTTAACTTTGGATTGAATTCAATGTCAAGTTGCTAAACATGGATATTTTATCTTTTATTATACTAATTTTATCTCTATTGTAAAATCATTTTCATTTGTAAGACTCTGTTATGATAAATAGGACTTTTTCTTCTGTCTGCCCATCTGCTCCATAAAGAAAACAAATATTCAAGGAAGCGATGTCATAAAAAGTGCCTGTGTGTGGTCTAAGGCCTGCTTAATGTAGAATCAAAGGACTCCATAGGACTTCAAGAGATTTTTCAGTTTATTCCACAACCTCCAGACAAGAGTTCACCTAAACCCTCTTGGACAGATCATTTTATAAAGTGTCTAGATCACTTGAATAGTTATCCTAACTGCCAGTGAGTTTATTCTCAGATTTAAGTTTCTCTTAAATATATCTTTGAAAAATGAAATTCATATTTTATGGTAGGCCTTACATGGACAACCTCTGGCTATTTAATGCTTGCTATGAATAATTTTTAACACTCTTAATTCTTTGAATTATTCACTATACCAAATCAGTGATCTTGTTGGATAATCAGATACTTTAAATGCAAGTAGAACCTTCAAGATTGACAGGGCAAATAATAACAGAGAAGCAAAGCCTCAGCTTTTGTTAGTGTATGTGTACTCCAATGGGAGTAAGAGGATGGGCATGTGAGAAAAAGTAAGGGTATAGTATCTGAGGGTAGAAATACTAATCCAAAGTTTTTAAAATCACGATTTATGATTTATGATAATATTTATATGCCAATTTGATGGGCACAAATAGCAAAGGAGCACATTCATTTTTAAAAACATAAATTTGTAGTTCACTTTGAGTGATCTGAAGGTAGCGGACTTGTTTCAAAGTTTTACTATTAAAACATGGATGTGAACTCTAGCAGAAAAACATGAGCACCCACTAGTCTACCTGTTTCTGGAATTGTGCTAAGTACCTGTGCTAAGTAGACAAAGGTGATCAAGGGGTCCAACTTGCCCCTTTGAAGTATTATTGATTGAAAAGCATTAAGAGCCAGACTTCAAGGACTGATGCTTCATCATTGTCGTGATCCAATCACTGTATTCAGCTGCAATTTATAGGCTGGTGATGTTAAATCAGAATGGTTTCGATGCTCCCAATTAAGCTTTACAAATGAAATTAAAAGTTCAAAGTAGCCGGCTGCCTGTAAAGTGAGTTGGCAAAGTTGGGAGAAAGCTGTGGTAGTTTGCTTTGAAGTTTGTTTTGCCAGTGCATCTTAAAGAGTTGAATTTAATGGGAAACTTGCTTAGTATTTTATTTTAATTTTTAGGGCAATGCAGTTTGGGTCAAAAACACAGTTTATAATTTACTACGTTCCTTTCAAATAGCAGAATGGAATTATGTTAACTTAACCCCCTCAACATCATCCATACGTACTCTCTCACACATACCTATAACCTAACATATTTGAATCCTAGAGGTGAATTGAATTTCCAGATTTACCTTGACCACCCTGTGTGTAAGCATCTGAGATTCACTCCCACTGAAGCCATTCATCACACACGGTTAGATCCCCATCTTATAAAAAGCTTTAGGGAAGGAAGGTCAAAAGTTGCATTTTCATGAAGTCCAGAAGGGACAAGAATTATAAATTCAGATTCCAGGAAATAAGTAAACTAGCACGATAAATAAAATCTAATGATTTTTAAATAAAATCTAATGAGCCCCATTTGATCACAAATGACATAGAGGAAAAAGTTTCTGTTTTGTAATAGAATTATATTCTTAAATATGAAAGTGATCTCAGAGTGCAAGCTAATACCATTTTTTCAAAAAAAAAAAAAGATCAAATAAATATTGGAAGTGTGATTAAATATAGGCCTATAAAGGAATGCCAATGTTTTATTTTGGGAGGGTTGGGGGAGGAAGGAAAAAACCCAACAATAACCTGGCACTGCTTTTAACATAAATGCTTTATAGTTTATTATGCAAGTGAAATATGAGACAGACTCTAGAGGCATTGTACTAAAGCACTTCAAGCAATTCTTTGTTTCGTTGGAGAATGTATGCCTTTTCCCCCATTCAGTCTGCCAGCGGTAGAGGCCTCGTGCTTTTCTATTGCTGTCTGTGCCTTTTAATATGTTTTCCAAGTTCGAGTCTATTGCTTTCTTCTGATTCCTTCCAAATGGAATATGTTTTATCTTTTTAGTCTAAACCTGAACTCTCTGAAGAGTACATCAAAGATCTCATGAACTCCCAGAACTTTTCTGGGAGGTGGGGGCATTTTCATCTGCTGGAGAGGAAAGTCATACCGTGAAATATGAGTAAGTTGCTAAGAGCCCAGGGCAGAGCTAGGGCAGGAACTATAGTTTCCTGACTCCTAGCCCAAGTCCTGATGCCTGGTCCGGGGCCACCCCAATAAAAACAGTAGCAAAAACAAACCATGAAGGATCTGGGCTATGAAAATGGTGATTTTTCCTAAGAGGCAGATGAAGTAAAAAAAAAAAAAAAAGCCTGCCTGTTTTACACCTATCTTTTCAACTGTACTTTACATCCCAATGAATCATCAGAAAAAAATGCTTCCAATAAAATGTTAAGTTCAAAGCAGACTTCCATTCTAAGCTAAGGTGACCTCCCAGTTGGAGCATAGACACACTCTTTCCGCTGTTGTTTCTCTGACATCATCTCAGGGTCTGTAGTGGATGACGAGCTGCTGGGGAGTTCTCAGTGTATTTTCATACTCCCTGTGAATGATCAGAATTCCTCAGAGTGGCATGACAGCCAATGAATGAGCAGTTATCCTCAATCATTGATTTTATTGTAAACATATAAGCCTATATTGCTATTAGGGGAGAAAATGGTAAAAGGAATACAGTAGTCCCTGTGTTTTCAAACATGCTGAGGGCAGCACTCGAACTGTAACTTCGGGTGGGTCTCCTCCTGTAACAGGGAAGGGTGAGGACGTGTGAGTGTGGGGAGCCCACATGTGCACAAGCTGCTCTGGCAGCGCAGCTCCAGGAGGCTGGCCTTCGCAAAGCTGCCAAAAATGGAAAGAGCAGAGAGACACAGATGGTGCGTCTGTGGAAGCCAAATCCAGTTGTATATCCTTGATTTTTTTTTTTTGTCTCTGCTCCTATGTAGCCCAGATGATAAGAAGAGATGAAATTATCTTGTACGTAAAAAGAGCAGTTTTAAAAAGTGTGAAATACTTTTTGGCACAGAAATGTTTTATATGCTTCCTCAGAGTCTCCCTTGATTTACTTAGTCTTCCTCTAATTTCAGACAACTGCACAATCTCCAACAGGATAGATAGATCTTTTAAAATAAAATCTAATGTAGGGGCTATATGAAAATAAAAATGTCTGATTTTTTTTTTATCAGGAATTGCAAATAATTAGTCAATTATGTACATATTGAGTTTTGTTTTCCCAGGGTCTAAGTCACTCCTTAGAGAAAGAGGAGGAACGTTCACTCTTAAAGGCTACTTAGCTGCTTTTCATTTTTTTTTAAACTACATCTCACTTATTAAAGAAAACATAAAGTTATTGAGCAGTATCTCAGCCTTTTAAACTTTTCTAAATTCCACTAACATCGCAGCTCAGCATTTCCCAAATGATAACAAACAAAAAAACGAAACACTCCAGAACAGTTGACAAGCCATTTATTATATCTCAACAGAGGTGAGAATTCTAGCCTGATGTGCTCTTGAATATTCCCTAATTGTGCTTGGCTATATTAACATCAACAAAACACAATAATGCTGACCTCCTAATTATATTACTCTTGGCTAATAATGAATGATATAGTCCTCGCCTCTTATCACAAAGGATTAGAAGCAATGGTCACTTTATCACTGTAGTTATTTGTGTACTTAACTTTCAAAGCCTGTTCTCGCCCTCTGTACTGAACAATGTTGATCCTTAGAAAACGCTTTGCTGTGGATCAGGACTGGCCTGATGCACAGGGTGGGGAGGAGGGGTGTAAGAATGCCGATGTTTTGAGTTTGTGGTACGAATTAGAAGAAATGGCATAGAGTAGGTACTTTTTAAATTAAATTTATTGGGGTAACATTGGTTAATAAGATTATATAAGTTTCAAGTGTATGATTTCATAATATGTCTTCTGCATGTTAATAAATGATAAAGTATTACTTCTACATAATCTACTTTATGTGTTTGGAAACATGTCAGGTATTTCACGAGAGTAAGCTGACTATTATCGTCCTTAAAATCTTAGCAAAAAGAGCAAAAGAGTGTGTTTGTTCCTATTGAGATAGTTGTATAGTCTCTATTTACAATGGATATTTTTAAATGTTAGATTTAAAGGTAAAGAAATTGACACTCAGAGAGTTTATGACTCAAGATAATCATTATACGGTCTAATTTATCATAAAATACCTCGACACAGACAGTATGGTACATATGTTTACTTCAGTTTACACTAGATAGCAGTTCATTAATATTTTAGGTATTCTCATTGGAACTCCAAGTGATTAGTTAGCATTTTTTTTTTAAAGTGCATTGGTCAGCATTTAGGGGGAAAAAAGCAACAAACACAAACAAAACAATAACAAAACCTGTAAGCCCACACTCCAAATCTATAACTGTCTTTATCTTCCCCAAACACTAACTGGTTGCCGAATAGCGTGGATATGCTAGAAATTACTTTTCATTGGTGAAAGGGAGGTGCTGAATGTAGGCAGATTGACTGGATAGACTGTGCAGGCGTTCCTGGCCTTGCTTTAATAGGGTATGAAATACAGAGCCCGGTAGCACATACCACTCAAAATGACACTCAGGGTTTAGGTCTCCTTCATCTGCTTTTAACCACTTATGACTCTTTGCGGGTAAAAATAGTTAAATTCTGTCATTAGTTTATTTTTATAGCTGTCTTGGGGCAACTTTTATGCAATGTGCTGTCATATCAGCATATATAGAGAACTGGGCTTTATTGAGCTTACGTAATAGGTTGAATGACTGCTTTATTTCCTGGTTAATAATAAATACTTAATGTCTCATAGAAGTTGGTATGAGACTTTTTTTATTGCAGCATGCTACCTGATAGTGACATTGCAACAGGAATGTGTGTGGGGGGATACCGCCTACTTCTAACTGAAAGTAAACAATATTTTTATAAAACAACTGAATAATTCTGATAAAATAAATTGACATTGGTCATGATCCCACCTAGTCTGTGACATGGTCCCAGGATCCCATGACTGACTCGCTGGCTTCCTTATGATCATGATGCCTCTTGGAGAGTCTCCTCTGTATTTATCATTGATCACAATCCTGGGAAATCGTTTATAAGCACTGAGACTGGATTTAGGAGTAATAACACTGACAAGGTGGGATGAATCTGTCATTTTGACTTTTCAAATTCCCTGGTCTCCAGAAGCAACCTGTGGTTCATTGTGCTTTGATTGAAATTTCAGGCTTGTGGTTTAGAGCTTCTGTGAGAATGGTTTGGTGAGAAAATCATTGTGTTAAGCAGGCCTTGTCATTCATGAACCTTTTCCTTAAAACTTTCTAACTCTGCTTAATATGGTTGTGGCAAATTAATCTCATGAGAAACGTTTTTTCCCCTCGCGCATATCATATTACTTGTGGGGACTTAGGTTCCAAGAGAAGCAAATCTAACTTCTGTCAGCGAGGGAACTAACTAGTTGAGCAGAGGAGTTTCATCAATCACAGTTCTTTCTCCTCCCTCCCCACCCCCTTTTTTTTCATCTCTCTCTCTTTCAAAAATTTACAGTTGAGTTTTGGAATCTGTATAATATCCCAGCTCCATAACGAATATAGACCACCACATGGTTACTGAGATGGAGATTTAGAACTGATTAACTAAGGGACACATCTGAATTCCTCTGAACTTGATTTCCATTCCAAATAAAAGGGGCAGGGCCAACTCAGAAGTCGCTGCCCTAGGTAACTGCAGCTCATTTCTCTGAGGAGTTCAGAGTCAGGGAATTTTTCAAGTCTTTTAATAGGTAAAGAGTGGGGAAAAGAATCGTGAGTGAATTTTGTTATGGCTCTCACAGTTCAGTAATAACAATCTAAACAATATTGTCACTAAATATTTTTCATATGTATTTACATATCCAGAATACCTAGGTCACATCTGTTGTCTAATTACTTAAAATAATTATACATCTTCAAATATTGTTGTCATAATTTTTTTAAAAAACGTTATTTTAAAGTTTTCTTTCTAATAAGCAAAACACTTGGATAGTGTTTTTTCTTCAATCTTGTATGAATCAAAGAATTATTTTATCAGTATATAAAGGACAAGAGAATTTTTTTGAGAGGGTAAAATGTGCTAGGCAAAATAGATCTGTTATTAGACCCTTAGGAAACAGTTGGTGAAGAGTGAGTTATTTCCAAAACTATAGAGCCAGGGTTTGCACTTGTCAAACCTGGCAACAGTCTAAATTGGAGATAAATTGAATTGCAGGGGTTTTATCAAGGTGCACAGAGAAAAATGAAACACATTTGGAGCAGATACAAGAGCCTAGAGCTCAGGGAAGAGTTTTCCTAAGTATAATTAATTAATACACATATAAAGTTGATTACTTTTATAGCCAACTTGATGTCTACAATCAAATCTATGGATGTAGATCACCCATTTCCCCCACTCTTCGTACTAGACAGGATGAATTGTCACTTGTTGATGGACCTCTGCTAAATCCAATTGCATCATTCACTCAGCTTGATTCAAAGTGAGTGGTACAATTGGACCTTCCTAATCTAGCTTTTATCAGCACTTGTTTGCCTCAACAGTAGGAAGCTTACAGAATACTGTGATTTAGGACATATATATATATCTGTTTTAAATATTAGGGAAAATTTTTTTTTATGCCGGGCAGAATAATAACCAAATGAATGGAACAAAAATTGTCCCCTTAACGTAATAAGAGTAGTTTTAAGAATAAATCAACCACTAAGAGACTCCTGTTAGCATCTCTTAAAGGCAACAAGCATCTCTTCTTATTCTTTTAATCAATGTCAAACATATAATAAACTTTCTCATAGCTATTTTGTCATCAATTTGGGTTATATTGATTATAAATTTGACTTAATATTTAAGAGGAAATCTGACAGATTTGTCAATTATAATATTTGTCAAAAATTATTTGTCAGTTATTTTTTGAGTACATATTATTTGACGAGTTTGCCCACAAGAATAATTGTGTAAAACACATATATAAAGGAATATTCTATATCTTTTCTTTTCTTTTTTGGAGACAATAGGAGGGATGTTGGCAAGACCATGGTGATAGAAATGTAGAATGATCAAGGCAAGGACTAGAGTGAGGCTAGTAAGGCACTTGCTTTGGTGAGTATAAAATGTAAGAGGGACCTCAAAAACTAGTAATCAAAGAAATATTTCAATATGGTATTTTAAAAAACTAAAATGAGTGCAATAAATCTATGATAAACAAAACAGTAAAATTTTAAATTTTAAATTTTAATATTTTTTCCTTTCACCTCAGGCTTTCATGTAGCTTGCTCAGTACTGTTGAAACTCTATTCAGAAATTTATTTTCTAGGAATCAAATGAATTTTGAAAATAAAACACAAATTACGATTTACTCATTTTAATATTTGTCATATCAATTTTATTTTCATAAATATTTCTACTTATGTAGTTGTACAAGTGAGCAATGCATAACAAAGCATTTAAGAAAATAAAAAGAAGGGAGATAAAGTTGCATGTCTCCAAACAATTGAAAATTTTAGAGATTTTAATTATTTTTTAAATTATAAAGTAAATATATAATTATTATAACATATTCCAAAATATAGGAAAATATAAAGAATAAAATTAAATGACTAATAATTCTACACTAGAAAAGTTATAAATATTTTGATGTGTTGATATGCAGGATTTCTACTAAGCTTATACACAAATCATATTTTAAAACAAAATACTTTATTTCTAGTTTCAAAACTTATTTTCCCATCAGAATGAAAATTATGGGCTAATGGGTATATACAGTTTCGAGACCATAATGCAAAACTACTTTCTTAAAGTTTCCTTTAAGTTATTAACCACCCTCAAATAGAGTGTGGGTGATCCTATTTCTCTGGAAATGTTCCAAATGTTATTCTTTTCCATCTTTGACAACACTCTGATCTCATTGTTTTAACTGACCTTTTTACTTTAATTGAATGTTTACCTTTAAATTCATTTTAAGAGCTCATGGTATGCTAATAATAAAAACTTTTTTCCAATCATGTATGTCACACTTTATTATTTATCATTTTTAAGATCCCCTTTTTGTTCTCTTTATAGTAAAAATCATCCTGGACAAATTTTGTTTCTATTTTTGAAAATTTGTTTAGATTTTTCTACAGAGTTTGTGTTTTGATGCTGACAGACCGGAAGCTTCATCCTGGTTGAGTCTTACTTTGTTCCCAAATGCTTATAATATCATTTATTTTTCTTTGATATATTAGAGTTTTTCCGGAATATACCTAGATTTTGATCTTTTATCTAGGTAATTGTATGGGAAGGTGTAGTTTCAAGTCTTAGTTCAGTTCATGAAAGTTTTACTTTTACTATGTATTTCCATTGGTCTGCTGTTCCATTTGCTATTCAGGAGCACTGGTTATCTGCATGTTGATGATTTAGCATCCATTCTTTTCTTCTGGGGATTCCTCTGTGCTGTGGAAGGTGTCTTTAAGACTCTCCTTCACATTACTGATATGCTTATTGGCTTTTATGATTCTGCTACTTATTGCTTCAATTGTGTTTTAAAATTTTAATATCACATTTTTTTATTTCAAAATATTTCACATATCTTACTTACGTACATTTAAATGTCTGCTTGTTTAGTATGCGATTCACTGTTACTCCCCTACTTCTGTGTTTTATTTTCTCTTTCTTTCCTTATTTCATAGTAATTGTATTTTATCAAGATTGTAAAGTAGATGCTATCTGAAATTTGCTTTGGTTTTCAATAATATTTTTTATATTATATATTATTTTTTGTTATTGCTAGAGAATATTTTCATAGGCATATACAGGTTTTGTTTTTGTGTGTATGGTGTTGCTTCAGTTTACCTGTCCTTAAGATTTGAGTTTTATTCTACACAACTATATTGCTTTCATAAAGAAGTTTGTTGGATTTTTTTTGATGCCTTTTCAATTTACATTTGGATACTATTGAAACTGGTTCTTAAATTTCAATTAGAGATCTTGTTTGCTCTTCATTTTAGAAGAGTGAAGAGGGGAGCAGAAATGGAAGATTTTAAAAAGGGAATTTTGCAAGATTTCTTCTAAATTTTTGTGTAACTTCTGTATACCATTCCAGACCCACTGTGCTTAGTCAGGTTTCCTTTTAAACTCATGAATAAATCTGTTTTGTCTTTCTCCTATTGAGAACTATATCAAATATAATATAGTTTTGTAAGACTATTGCTCTACAGTCTCTGATGCTACTGTCTCTCAAACTGCATATCTCTACTTAAATGCCCACTCACACCTCAAAATCAACATATTTAAATTTGTAACATTTATCTTTCTCCAAATCATCTCTTCTACTTTGCCCTCTATCCTAGTGAAGACCACTAACCACTTGGCCAAGGTCGATCAGAACATCATTTTTATTCATCATTCTGTTGCCACTTCCTCAATATACTGATTTCTAAATTTTGTCAACTTAATTTCTATGGTCAATTCAACTGGATTACTGTGATAGGCTCCTAACTATCTCACTATCTCTACTCATGACCACCTTCAATTCCTTTTTTCCACAGTGGACAAAGTGATTTCTAAAATAAAATACCACAATGTTACTTCTTGTATTTAAAAGGAACACTACTTATCAACCTTCGAATAAAGCCTACAGTTTTAAAAAAATAATTTTTCCTGAGTTTGCTGCCCTGTTTATTTGTTCAGGTCTATTTTATATTTCCCCCTTTTCTAGTTCTGATCTGGCTATCATAAGCTATTTCACCTCAGAACAATTACACATGATCTACATTCTCCATAGAATATTCTTCATTCTTAATGCCTGTCATTTCCTCTCCTCCTTCCTAAATAGATCCCTTTTGTTACGTCCCCACGTTACTCTGTTTCCCACAATGTAGCACCTTTCCTAATGTATTGTCATTGCTTATTTACTTATTTCTCCTAGAAAATATAAACTCTGCAAGGAGAAAAACTGTCTGGTCATCAATAGCAGGGAGTCACTTCTGCAACCACCTATGAATTTTCTGTTCTTTTTTTCAGGCACTTGAAGCTGCCCTGGATATTTGCCTCTTCTCATTGTCTATAGTGATATTAATTGGGTATTCCCTCTGTGTCCGGTGACAGAAATTCTACATAAACCAACTTGATT
Source organism: Pteropus vampyrus (assembly GCF_000151845.1). NCBI lineage: Eukaryota > Metazoa > Chordata > Mammalia > Chiroptera > Pteropodidae > Pteropus > Pteropus vampyrus. Next base: position 8,362,822 of record NW_011888834.1, read on the forward strand.
GTCAAAACTGAAATGTATTGGAAGACTTTGGTGCAACTAAACATGGGGAGAGCAAAAATGCGGCTGGATCTCAAGAGGACCTGAAAGGAGGGCATTAAGCAGTGTGGGGTCTTCCTGTCTCTTACTGTGGCTGTATACACATCAGCCTGTTCATTCTTTCTTGCTGGAGGGAGGCTCTCTGGACAAGGAGAACACCTGGCTACCTAGCTCCCACACACGTGTTTGTAAGTCCTTGAGAAGAAACAATTGACCTAGATCAGATTGGTAACAGACTCACTATGTTATAATTAGGTCTGTTCTGTGTAACTACGCAGATGGAGTCAAGCCCAGCACCTTGACAAAGACTGATTGGCTGATTGAAACAAAATTTTTACTGAAACATAAATTTCTCAAAGCTGCCCTACTTTCATTTTCTGATTTTTCCAAAGAAAGAAATGATTCTGAAATCAAGAATGTCCCCAAATTTCTTTTTTTCTTCCAAGGCCATATTAATTCTTTGGAAAATTTCTTTCCAAGTGAGCCACTGAGGCCCAGCATTCTTTAATTGGACCCACTTACACTGTATCTATTACATTACTCAAAATTTCTGCATGATGATAACTTGCTCTACTAGTTTTCAGGACTGTTGCAAGTTTTACCTTATTTTTCCTTCCAGAATTTGTAGAGGTAGGAGTGAGACATTTCTGATTCTAATAGTTCCCTCAGACTATTTAACTGGAGAGGAATTCATGCTTTAAAATTAAAATTACTTGGCTTTTTCCTCACCAGAATAATATAAGATTTGAATTGGAAAACAGCTACATATCAAATTAAAAGTCATTTTAAATATTAGGAAAAACACTTCAGACTGCACACTAGATAAATTCATTGAAGAACACTAGGAATAGAAGATAAAGGAATTGCTCTTCCCCTAGAACATCATTTTTCTTTATCTTAACATCTAATCCACAGATCATCACTGCGCTTTAGAAAGTCAAGATCATGGCTCATTGACAATACAATTATTTTGAAATACAAACAATAACAAACATACATTTTCCATTAGTATGCTTCAATATAAAAATTTTCTTTGCTTTTTACAATGAGTTATTCAGCTTATACGCATTTGTATTTAATAAATATGGGCATAAGACTTATGAAAAATTAGGCTAGTCTTTGCTGTTTTCAAAATCGAGAGAAAGAAAATCTGTACCAATATCTCTTATTATAGACATCTGATAAATATATACCAGTTGCAGAAAACGCAGCATATATTTACTATCAGAAAATATATTATTTATTATACAGTTGTGCATATATTTGTATTTGTCAGTGTAGGCAGACCTAGACAAATTCACATTTTAAAAGTTTTTTAAAAAACAATATTTAGTATACATTTCAAGAAATTTATGCTAAGGTTTTTATTTTTCCACACTAATTTAAATGTGTAAGTGATAAGGATAAATTCTATGCTTACTAAGCTTTGTTTGTATATAACTTTAAAAAAAGCACTTAATATTTTTAAGAACACTATTTTATAAGAAAAAACAGAATCCTAAATGTTTGTATAGTATTTATCTTTGTTGTTTAGAGCTTGCCAGAGAACAGTGAAAGATAGGAATTCGCATGTGATTAAAACATTTGGAAAGTGATTCTCCTCCTGAGACTATATACCAGGAATTCAAAACAATTTTCCTTTCTTTGGCACCTTTCCTTCTCCTACCTATCTCCCTCTTATTCATCCATTAGGAGAACATAAAGTATGGCTATATGAAAAATGATGTAAATGGAGCCATTTCAAAACTGAAGAGCCTCCATCCCAGAGAAACAGTCTTGCATGTCCTATTTCTCAAACCTTTGGAATGTTTAAACTGGATAGAATAACCTTTGAATGGGGCCAAGCCTACATTGTATTCCAAGCAACTGTTTGTAAAGCTAATGGGAAAGCAGACATCCTGACTATGAGGACTGAAAATTAAGACCTTTCTTTAGAATTAGCACCAGCACCTACAGCTAAAGAATAACTTAGCTTATTAGAACCTACGAAATTCTTTCATTAGCTGATTATCACCAGTAGAAATTCCTTCCTTCTAATCATATAATTATTTCTCTCCCCATTCTCATAAATTTAAACACTATATGGGTTTCTGCCTGAATCAGTGCTTCCCAGAATTGTAATGCTTTCTGATCTCAAATAAACAATTAGTTCCTTTCTATGGCTTTTATTTTTAGGTTTAACAGCTACGACTCATTCATTCGAACTCAAGTATTTATTGAGCACCTATTATGCTCTGCTATGGACATGGTGCCAGTTACCAGAGTATGGTTCCAATTTTTTAAAGTTTATAGTCTAATAAGTGTGTGGCAGCCCATATATAAGTAGACACATAATAAGAGGTCCAGCCCCCCACAGACTATGATAATTTCTACAAAGGAAGAGAAACTGTAAAGTGATAGAGAATAACGGGAGCCTTACTTTGGATGGTGTGGTTATGAAAGATCTTTAAGAGAAGGAAACATCATGTTGACATCTCGAGAATGAGAGTGATGCTGACTTTCTAAAACCTGGGAGGAGTTGTCCAACTTGAAGAAAACCATAAGGCAAAGGCCCAGAAACAGGAAAGGACTTGCCATGCTCCAGAAACATGAGAGACCGTTGTAACTGGAAAAGAGAAGCCAATATTGTGCTTAAAGCAGTGTGACAAGATCTGATCTGCATTTTTAAACGGTCACTGGTGATTTTGTAGAAAATAAAAATGAATTAGGATGTGAAAGCATGGACCCAAAGTGGAGGCTATTTGCAGCAATACACAAGAGACACCTTCAACAGATCTCTCTGGGATTCCTTTAGGCTTTTCAAATATGCAAGCAATGATCATTTTAAGAAATCATTTTTTATATTCTTTCTCAGAACTGATTTACCTGAGAAAGCTTCCTTCTCAAATGTTTACCTCTCTCCTACCCCGAAGCCCGCCATGGACATTATTCAGATTATAAATTCTTCAAGGCACCAAATAGAGAGCAATTTAAAATATTGATATAGATTTTGAGAATTGAAATTATTTCACTAACTGAATAAAGTCCTTTTGCAAGTCAGGTGATTTCCAAATGTCCTTTTCAACAAAATTGCAGAAAGACCCAATTGAGTGGTCGACTGATCTTTATAAATTTTTTTCATAGATCTCTTTGTGATTTTTGCCATATAATTCAGGGGTTCAGTGAAGTTGGTGATGTTACTATAATTGGTCGTCATTCTCATATATCATTTATGTTAAAAATTTTGCAGTGTTTGCATATAAAATGTGATAGATAAAATAAATCATTGATATATCAAGATTCTCATTTTAGGAATAAGTAATATTTATCTGTGTACATATGAACCAAGAAGACAAAACTCCACTCAGAACATTAAGATATGCATTTAAAATTTTTTTTATCAAAATGTCTAATATGTTGATATTTCTATCAATTTGTGTACCAATAATAATTGTATTTATAACCAAAATTGAATTTTTATATCCTTGTGCTTATAGGAAATTATTAAAAATTAAATATGATACATATTTTTCAATAGAAAAAATGAAATATTGATCAGTAAGTAATTTTATATTCATTTAGAATTCTGAGCAGAAATGAAATAAAAATATAAGTTTAAGGAAAGAAAATACTAAGTAAAATTTCTTAACATTAAGGAATTATTTGCTCATCTTTTTTTTTTCATGATTGATGCTGGGTATGAAATTGCCGTTATTAGATTCCATGTAACAAATTTATTTTAAAAAGCAATATGTATAATATTACAAAAATTATATCCCTTCCAGCTAATTAACTTCATGACAAAATCTTTAAAATGACAATTCAGATATTTGCTATGGAGTACATAAAGTTTTCAAATTCTTTAAGGTTTTGTGTGAAAAAAAAGTCTGAAAAATAGTTTGAAGGAGAGGGAGTAAATTAATGCTTTTTCCTTGGTATTTAGCTTTAACAATTGTTAATACTTTTCATGAGCTGAAGAACACTGAAGAAGTACCGGATGGTACCAAGGAATTAAAAGCTAAGTTTGAGATGCCTATTTGATGTCCACGTGGAGATACCAAGTGTCAGTTTATATGAATCTACAGTTCAAGAAAGAGGCTACTTCAATATGATTAATTAGCACACATGCTTGAGCATTCTAGGTCTTCATACTCAGTCACCCACAACATACAGGTGCAAGTTTCAACTACTGAATTAACAAAGTTAATATCTGAATCTTCTGGCATACATATAGTAATTATCAGAATAATTCAGAGGACGTAACTAAAATATTATCAGTGTGTTATGAAGGGGAGTTGGGGTTTATTTACCTTATTCTCTATAGAGAAAAAGGGAGAAATGTAAATAGACTTACATGTTTTGTCATAGCTCTGAAAATTAAGTTCTTTCCTTATATCTTTACATAATGCATAGATTCTTTCATTAATCTAGTACTGGGCTATGATTTGCAATAGTCTGGAAGATACTCACCTAAGTACATGTCTATTTTACAACTTGGTATTTCTTTAAGAGAAAGAATTTAAAAGTTAAGAATAGACAATATTTATTTTGAATAAAAATGAA
>NW_011888834.1:8368374-8374268 GCF_000151845.1 Pteropus vampyrus
ATTCTTATTTATGACTCTTTGTAAAAAATAATTTGAAATTGAACACTTTTTTAATTCAATTACTAATACTTTTATACCAATATACTTTCTAATTTAATACATATATTTTAACAGTTGACTAATTCTGTGTCAATGTGTACAACACTAGTTTTGAGAACTCAAAATTTACTGGATTTCAGTGCTTCCTACAAATCTGTTATAACTAATTTTTTATTCTTGATTTTTACTCATGAGTTATATTTCAATAAGAACTACAGCTCTGAATATTTTTTGCAGAAAAATAAATATTGTATAAGAAGTTCATTCTTTTGCCTTCATATATGAATTGTCACTTAGCTTTAGAATTCTTGTGTCATAACATTTTATGTAAAAATTTACAGATGTGATTCTACTGATGTTACTACCCTGTGATGCTGTGTGAAAAAGATGTTTAACACAAGCACTTTCCTTGTTTACGTTGTGTCAGATTTGGTTTGTTATTTGTTTTCTTGGGGTATTTGAAGATTGGAGTATTTCTAATTCCAATATTAAATTTGAAAATACAGAGGTTTCTGACAACTTAAGAAGAGTAAATTCAGTGGATTGGCAGGGTGAAACCCAATTGTAATGGGCTAGGGAATGTGTCGTAAGTAAAGAAGTGAAAAGAGAAAGTGTAAACAAATGTTTGCAGAAGATCTACAGTAAAGTAGAACATGGAGCATTGGAAAGGGGCATGCGAGATCAAGGATTGGAAATAATGATCATGCGTTTTGCTAATTAGAATTACCCAGTGGAGAAGGTGAGTCTGATAATGCAAGAGAGAGAGAGAAACAAGACAAGTGTCAATATCTAAATAAGAGAAACAGTCTTTGGACCTAGAACACAAATGGAGAGCTGCTATTTTAGAGCAAGAGGACACAAGACTGCATTGTCACAAGACTGAAAAAGGAATAAAGGAACAAATGCCATTGGTGAGTAGGTTTAGAGTTGGGAAGATGAGAGTCTTACATTTGATGACCTCTGTTTTTCTCAGCGAAATTGGAACTGTGATCATTAGCTGAGAAAAGGTGGAGAAAGAAGTGTTGACAGCTTGATAAGCTGCAAGAAGGTGTGAAATAATTTTGTTGGAAAATGAGAAAAGCCTGTTAGAAGAACATAAGAATTGTTTAAAGTGATACATTTAAATTTAAAGTCTCCTTTCAGTTCTGTTTATATATAAATATAAGTATAAATATAAATGTAAATATTTTTTTCCACAATAAATGCAGTATATTTGTGACTATAGTCTATGCATTGCCAATTTAAAGACAATCATATTTGATCCTGTTTTACATATTTTATCACTGTCAGGGTAATAGATGTTAGACAACAGAAAATGTGAACCAGGCTAAGTGACCTCTGGGAATTCCATTATTATTTGAGGTTTTTCATTCTGATTTACTCATGAGAACCCAAGATTTATCATATAACCAGTCACCTGATAGATCTCTGAAATGCCACAAATCCTTTTTTTACAGAGTCCAGTTAGATACACTTTCTGCAGGACAAGACTCGTATTTTTACCTGTGTATATTTTAAGTGATGGGAAATCACCAGGTGCATGTAAAACTCTAGATAGTTGGTTTATGATGAACTTGAATTTATAGAAACAAAATACATTATTTTAAACTTCTGGCTTCTTATAGTGAAAGAGTTTGACTATACTTGTTTAGAGCATGTTTTCATGTATATTACTTCAACTCCGAGTGTAATAAAAGTAATAATCAAGGTAATAATACCACTTCAAAATTAGTATTTTTCACAAAAGATTATTTTTCTAATAAAATATAAGAAATCTAAAACAATACTTTTGACAAAAATTATTAATAGATGAATAGATATTATAAATCAAATATTTTAAAGAAATAATTGAATATATTTATATAGAATAAATAACTACAAGATACAATACATATGCCCCAAATCTGCAACGTTTTAGATTGGATTTTTGACATGGACATATTGAAATTGCAGATTTTATATTAACTCTTCTAGTCATGTAAACAATTATCCTTTCTTCTCTCCCATAATACTTACAGTAAACAAAACACGAAGAAAATACACTAAAAATAATTTGTCGAAAACTATACATCAAGATTTTATGAAAACTATAACTTTATTTACTGCATCATCACTAATAAAACTAAATTTGAGATTACAGCATCATCTTTAACATTTCTGAAAATGGATGACATTATTTACTGTTATGCAGAATTTTTCTTCAAGATGATCACTTGTCTCCGTAAGATCTGAGATTAAGTGACAAAATGTTAAACTGTCTACTAGGTAACATTCTGACAGAAAGACATGTTTCCTTCTTAGTGGCTTTCATTTCATTTTAAATTCAGACTAAATTCCATAGATTAGCCACGTATCTACCTTACTATACTAAAAACAGATATTTTAAAAATTCCTCCTTCATATTTCTACCTTATCAAGTTCACATTTTATGTTTTGATTCTTCAGGGCCTATATATTTTTTCTATCTAACCCTGTTCTGCTTCATGGAGTATAGAATTTTTCCTTTGTCTTTATTTTAACATTCAGTGATTTGAAAGTGAACATTTAACTCAGTTTGGTTAAATTGAATACTTCTGTGATGACAGATTCCAAAAGTTGAGAGAAAGTAACCCAAATATATTAATACATACTATGCCTATAACATATTTTCTTTATGATTTAGTTATAAAATTGAATCCAGACAGAGGTCAAGTTGCGTTTTCTGATACAATGATTTGGTAGATATGCTTGTTAAAAATCTTCTTGTTTATTTCAAAGACTCGAAAAACTGGTTTTCAAAGAAATGAAAAGCAGAGAGAAGCAGACTTTGGTTCAGGGCCTCTACGATGTGAGGAGCTGTTCACACTGCACAGATAGAATCTCAGAACAAAAAGCCTTTCGGCATTGTCCCTGGCCTGGCCCACATCTCCTTCAAAATCAGAAGACTGTCAATAACTATGTTCTTGCTACCAAAATTAAATAGCATTTTGTTCCACTTCTGAAATTTCAAGTGAAAATGAATTTAATGTTTCATTCTCAGAATCAACAATAGTAGAAGTGAGAAGAGTTTGACCTTTTCCTTTGCACCCTGATTGACTATAAGCAGAAAAACAGAGTGCAAAAAAGATATTTAAAAGTTTTAAACTTCAAATTTTTTAAGGTTGTTTTCGAACTATGTGAATCAGGCCACTTTGCCTTCTTAATCTTCTGCCTTTGATTTCTTTTATTCGTTCTTGCTACCTTTGGCAGAGGGAGAAAAATCACACAGGAATAAAGAAATCACCATACAATAGAATGCTTGACTCTCAGATAGAAAAGAGTCCCACATATTTTCATCACCATGTGATTAAAATATTTGATATTGGTCATAATAACCACTTGTGTCATGGCTTACTTTAGGCAATTTGTATTCCTCAGAATTGTGGGAAAACATAAAATGTGTTGGACGATAAATTGCTGAGTGGCATTTAATTCTTTTAAAAAAGAGTCACTCACTATTTTGTATAGGGAGTATATTTTATGATTTATTGATCTATCTGTATATATGAAGCAAAATTCTGATATAATTTATGTACCAAAACATTAACAAATTATGTTTTCTGGATGACTAGAGAGAAAAGGTAAAAATAAGGAATGTTTTGTAGATTATAAAGTAATGGTGTTTATGTTCTTTTTGAATTATTATCCCTTAACCACAAATGCTTTATCACATTTCATTGTCAATTTACTGTATTGGGAACTTAGTCCTACTTGTTCTCCCTGATATCAGATATTCTTGCTCTGTCTCCACCTCCTCCAGCTCGTCTTCTTAATCTTCTGCTTGAGCCCCTTGTCCTCTACCTATGTCTTAAGTATGGGTTCTCAGAGGTTGTGAGCAAGGCCCTCTTCTTTATTCAGCTTCATATTTTCCTCCTATGGTGTTATCTATTACTGACATCACGGTGAGTCCCATATTTTTATTTTCAACTTTTCTGGGGGGCTGTCTCCCAAGCTCTCAGTATGCATAGTTCTATTTTCTCCAAAAGCCTTCTCCTTTCTCCTTCCTGTGATTTCCACTTTGATGAAAGACATCTTTGTCCATCCAATTGCTGTGATAGAAACCTGAATATCAGACTTCTTCCTCTCATATTTCACAGATTTAATTACTCACTATAACTTACGAATTTTATGTGTTTAAAACCTCAAATCTCTCCACTGTTCCCCTTGCATTTTACCACTATCTTAGTTTACACACTGACTTCTCCAACTTGACATAATGTAACTTTCCTCCCTGGTCTCTGCTCCAGTCTTGTTCCCATTCTGGCAGTCTTTTCCTTACAAGATAGTAAGATCTGATGAATATTGAGGGTCAGACTGGATTGATGGGTCTTGCTCGTGAAAGTAGACAGTATCAGTTTCCTGACATCTTTATTTAGCTGATGGGCTAAATAAAGATGTCAGGAAACTGCCTCCGAGAAGATGAGAAGATGAAGCAGAATGGGATCATTTACTCGGCAGATATTGTAAAAATAAAGATAGCCACAGGAAAAGCAATTGACTTACATTTTTATTCACTATAAATTTTATGTTGGTCTTGTTCCCCCGATAAAGGACAGATATCATTTAAAATTTCACTTTATCTAAGAGAAGGGTTCTGTCTTTAACTTCTCCATTATTCCTGACATATCTTTATTTTATTTAACTTGTTTTTAGTGTGATCATCTTTCTATACTCAATACTTTCACACAAATAGACTGAGATTGGATGAGAGAACGGGTACTATAGCAAGGTTAACAGTCTACTCATGTCTGTACCTATGCATATATGTACATATTTTTGTACATATAAATATATAATTACTAAGGATATTTGACATATAAAATATACTTATTTTACATAAAACTATGTTAAAGATACACTTGGTAAACAAAAAGGCCATGTGATGACTAAATAACTAGTGATAATATTCCTATAAATCATAGCATTTGAATATTCAAGATGTGGAAATAACTGATATTATAAGAGTATTCATCAAAATGAAATTTTACCTGTACTTTAAACCTATAATGTGTCAGTGACATTCAAGGAAAATTTTCCAGAGCCAAAATGGCCAAAAGATACCAGAAAAAACAACTGACGAAGGTATTTGTCTATTAATTTGTGCAGAGATAATAGACTATTAGAGAAGACAGACTCAGAGCAAACATAATGCCATGAATGGTGCCTAAGTGAAGCATCCAAAGGGCATTTAGAGAGCACTAAAGAGAAACAGCTACCTCTACTTTAGCAAAATGAAAATGTACACAGAAGTGCCAGATGTAATATAAGTTGCCGATCAGTAAGGATCATCACGATTAATAGTGACAAATGTTTCACATCAAGGGGTGGTCCGGTAGCAATTTGTCTTAGAATCACTTGGCAGCTCAGTGCTCAGGTTTCCTTTTATTCTGGAGATATGGGACTTAGCAGCCATCCTTGAGCCAGATCTTGCGTCCCATTCATGGACTCATGCCTGTCATCATGATGTATGATGTGTGTGCTGCTGGGCTTCCCTGTTTGCCCCAGAAAGGGAAGGATCCAAAGAGTAAGGGACCCAATGGGAACAAATCCCTGGTCGGGACTGGGATCAAAGATGTACTTAAGATGCGCTGTGGGCAGAAACTGACCCATGGCTGTTGTCTAACCAACCTCTGAATCTTGCTGATAAGAAGTTTCAGAGAGGGGAACAAAGTGTTATCATATGAAAGATGTCTTTTATTTCTGGTAATTTCTTTTGCTGAAATGGTTATTGTTATCTCCAGATGAAAAGTTATATTAGATGTTTTATTTTAAAGTTATGCAAAAGAGAAAGAGTGCTAACAGTGCCCATTTTTACCCTTGATATGTTTTTAGGAATT
>NW_011888834.1:8375543-8381843 GCF_000151845.1 Pteropus vampyrus
CCAGTTGAAAAGTTATATTAGATGTTTTATTTTAAAGTTATGCAAAAGAGAAAGAGTGCTAAAAGTGCCCATTTTTACCCTTGATATGTTTTTAGGAATTACCAGGAATCTTAGGTAATTTATTTAATATTAAACTTTGAAAAACTTTATTTGTGACCAACTAATATAACTTCAATAAAAATTAAAGACACTTTTCTGCCTTCTAGTATTATGGAATATTGTTTAAATTTGATGGTTTGAAACCAAAAATAGTCATCACTGCCAATACAGATACACATATACACACCTGTATATGTATGCAAACAACATGACTTTATGCTATATATAAACTAAATATACATGCTATATGTTTATGGGTTTTTTTTGGACACAATAAGTTACTTTCAACCAAAATTGGCTGTATTTCAACTTATTCAATGGAGATATTAACATATTGCTCAAATATGCATAGTTTTAAATTATTTCAAAAACACTGTATATCATTCACTCAACATTTAGAAAATATTTCTAGAAATGAATACTAGTTATAACAGTTTTTCTAAGATATGAAAATTAACAGGGAAAGAAATATAGAGGATATAAAATTTCAGAGGTCAATAGAGATGGGAACAATATTGAGCATACAAAATCATATATGTTATCCTTATTCCTCCTTTAAATCTTATTTTTTTCCCTTAGAATTATATTTTTCCTTTTTCTTTTTTGAGATTCATAGTGGCCTGTATTTTTACTAAAACTTTATCTTTTTAGCTCCAGAAAATGTCAGCAAAACTTATTTAGTCCTGTAATCTCTTTGAACCACTGTATTCATGGTGATTGGATTTCACCATTCAGAATGATGGGTTTATAATTTTCTTAAGACTGTTTTCATGCTCATGAAGGATGAATAGTTATGTATGTTTGGAACTGATTGAGGACTGAAATTTAATGGCCAGGGTTTGAGAACTATCAGTATCACTAGTCGTGTCAGCTTAGTAAGTCCTTTAATATTTCTGAGATAAATTTTCCTCAGATGATCACAAACAGGTCACTAGATTGCCTATTGAGATTGTTTGGGAAATAAATAATCTGCAAAACCATGAGCAAATGTTAAATCTTATTCCCCGTATTATTATAGACTCTAGCCTCAATTGATGGACCACATTTAGCTATCAAACATTTTCTTAAGTGTCCCAATGATATTCTACAAAATATTTTTTAAAAAATATTTCTCTTGATGACATAGGTTTAAAAAAACTGTATACTAAAGCTCCATTTAAAAGAGTTCTATATTACAGCACACAAAAGGCTCCAAGATTTTCTTCAGTAAAGGAAACTAATATTGTTTGACACAGACTTTCTGAAATTACTTGATCTAGGAAACTTTTTTTAGACAGTACCTCTCATATTCATTTTTACTTATGGGACCAATAAACAGAGGGAAATTAAATATTTGAAGATAATTATCATACATAAAATTAAAATGATAGTTTACACCAATGTATACAAACCTGGATTTGCACAGAGATTTGACTTTAAAATTTGGATACATTTAACATAACAGATCCAAAAAATACACATGGAGAACGTACTGAGCAATCTACCCTATGATTGGAAGTAGAGGATATTTATTTATTGCAGAGATAAACAGAGTAAGGCAGAACCAATTATGGAAAACCCCAGGTAAGGTAAGTTGCAGAGAATGAAATTTGAAGGAAGTTAGAGAAATGATAAGCCAAGTGGAGTGGAAGGAGAATTCTAGTTAAAGCAAATTATATATGATGATACAGAGGAGGCAAGCAAATTTCATGTGTGGATGACAGCAAGCAAATTAACTTGACAGATGTGGAATTTCAGGGTAGGAATGAGAGAAAGCTCAGTGAGACTGAGTAGAAATAAAATCTTAAGGGTTAGACAAGCTCAGGAAACATGTTTTCCATGGAACTTAAATATCAAAACATCTACACACATTTAATCAACTAGTCACCAGTGTTCACAATTCATCATAAGTGATCCTTCAGTTTCAATACTAATTATTCCTGTCTAGACGTTCAGCGAGTTATTTGTATGGTTTTAGGAAAGCTTGATAAATATTTTGAGTCTGATCTTGTGCATGAAACAGAAAGTCTTTGTGTGGTTTTCCAGCCAGCTGAGTGAGAGTGACATGGCAAACATGCAGAGGTGTTTTTAATGGGAGTTATCCCTGTACGCTCACCTTCCCGTAAACACTGGATTTCCTTTTACGAATCCACCTGCTCTCCTAAAGTCTTATTTCTAGGAATACTGCCAAAATTTCTATTTTTTAAAATGACAGTAGAATACTAAGGAGCAAATTTCATGTAGCCTCGTTTAACATAATACACCTCATACCCACATAAGACTTTAGAAAGATAATTAATTAGAAACTCAAAGAATTGGTTTTCAGAATATTTGAAATCGGTAAACCACAAAAAACCTTCATGATACAATAAGATTTATTCTATTTTTTTTTAACTTCCATAGATTTTGAGCTTTGGGGTAATTCAGATGAGAATGTGGTAGGCTTAAATTTGAATCATTGAGGGAAAAAGGGCTTGTGAACACAGTAATAAAAATAAACAAACAATGAAAACAAAAGGAAATTGTATCATACAACTAAAATATTTTTAATTCATTAAAATATATTTAACATTGCTATTCATAAACCTAAAAATAATTTTTTAAAAACTTCTCTGATAAGACAGATCATGATAGAACCTATATTTGGCACTCTGCTGCTGGCTTGTGAATGCTGTTCCCATAAATTCTTGGCAATACTATAATTACGTTTTCATGTTATAGTCCATGATTTTTAATTCTTTCTAATTTTAATACACTTTTGCCAATTATTCTGAATTAATTAGGTGGAACCTCTTTTCAGAGTATTTTCAAAACCAGTTTTATAAGGAACTTCACACAAATTTAAAGAATTATTGTAAAACATAAAAATAGATGTGAAGGTACATGCTGGTTTTAGTCAATTACATTCTTCCAGAAAGCCAGCTGAATCCCCTTGCGAACAGCATTTAGCTGGTTGGGTCCTATAGCTATTCTTGGCAAGTGACACAGACATGACAAGCCCAAGCTTGTGAGATTAGCTTCTCTAATAGTATTTCTACAATCTTAATAAAGTAAGAGTTTTTCAACTGTTTGGATAATAATGGTGTTACTGAGACAGTATTTATATAGCCAGGGCTTGGTTCCATGGACCACAACAACCAATCCGTCCCCAAGACTTGGTCCTTAATATGAACTGGAACATGCTGGTGACTGTGCTCTTGCCACTCTGCAAGTATCAATATATTTATTTATTTACTACTTTGTTCCATAAAGGATTTGACTCTCAAAAGAAATAGTGAGGGAGTCAAGATGAAGAGAGAATATGGGTACAAATATCAAAATTAGTGTGTCGAGTGCACACAGACACAGACATGGGAGCATCTAGTGCAGTTTTTGCAAGTGGACCTCAGTTCTTGCTCTAGGTTGCCGAATAACAGGAGAGAGAGGAGAGGGAAGCAAACATGCTAATTATTTCATCAAAGTCTCCATAAAAATTAAAAATCAAGTAGTTATTTAGATATAGAGATATTTTTCTGAGAGCTGAATAAGAGGCATTTGTTATAAAAGCTAGCAAACAATGTTCTTGACAGCATCCCTAAATTATGAGTAATATTAAATTTTATATGATTTTTATAACATTTTTCAATTAGATCATAAGTTAATGATGAAGGCAATTAGTTATACAACATTTTAAATAGATGCCTTCTTTTGAGTTAGTATTATGTAGAAAAGAATTTCCTGGAAGTCTCATTTCTTTTTCTTGGAGGCTCCTTTACAATCTAGATAAATTATTTATGCAGTTAGCCATTCCTTCGATACTTAGTAAGTCAGGATCTATAAACTTCTTTTTAAAATACAATTCATATGGGAAAGCATTGATAATAAACAGTAAATGTTGGTATGCATTCTTTTTCCCTGGGAGTACTGCAAAGCATGTGCAAACTCTAACTATTTATTTTAACTGTTCTATTTTAATTAATTATTTTTACAGCAGTTTTTAATCTCAAGTTTGATTATTTTAGCTGCACTTCAAAATTTAATAGAGTGCTGAAAGATGTTAAAGATGCCTGCCAAATGATGACACTCTCTGCTCGTTCTCAGCTGTATCTTACAGAAAGCCTTTTCGGATGCTCTAACTACAATGTTTGGTGTAATTTTCTCATTAGGAAGACTGTCTCATAAGTCTCCATCTGTGGAATAGAAGGAAATTTGGCTTTTGGGGTATTTCACTTTAATCATTTGAAAGCTTTTAAGAGATAATTAATCATGTACCACACAAATCGATAATCTTTAGCAGATAAAAATTGTAAGAGCCAGTCTTTCTGCTGCTGTTCATTTTATATAAATTATCTACAAATAAATCTAACTTTTCCTGGTTTGAATAATGATTTTAAAAGACATGGCTTGACTCAAATCGTTTTTATGTACATAATAACTGTTAAAAACAAACCTTTCTGGGCATCTCTAAATAATATTTATTATCTGGGTCGAACTGATTGCTAAAAGAATGAAAATATATAAGTTTCCTTACCACCATTTAAAGTTGAAGGGTTTGAAGATGTGCTTTCTGTCAGTTCTTGAGATTCAGAGATATAGAAATAAATACCATTATGATAACAGTATACTAGAGAGGCCATATAACCTGCTGAGGTAATGTGTGTAGGCAACCATGTTGTATCTTGTGATCCTGTCTTTCTCTTTGTACACTTGACTGGCCCAATGTTAAGTACCTGATCCCCACATAACCAATTTAATAAACTGAAAAATGACCTCTTACATATAACTTTGATCTATGGTCCAATAGAAAGTGTAGTTGAACAATCTTATCTAGAGGTCAGGTATATGAACTGAGAAAAAGAATTTTGTCTATGAGAAGAGAGTTTTGAAACAAAACTATTAAGAGAGAGAGAGAGAAGGAATATAGGAAGTCAGTGAAATACATGGCAAATTATGAGGAAGCAAATAATACAATTTAGCAAGTAAAGGTGGTCAACAGAGAGAACAGATGTGCAGAGAAAGATGACATAAGAAATTTCCAAAAAAAAGATTATGTGGCTCACGTAAGAGAGATTGATAGTTTTGTCTTTATGGATACTTTGGTGTTTTATGATTCTATAGTTCTAGTTGCTTTTGCAGGCACATGATCATGATAAATTCTCATTTACTTGAACCTACTACAGAAGATCTCTAATGTTTTAGAACCCAAAGCCAGGCAACAGATATGCAGGCATAAGGAAATATGACCTCAAAGCATATGCTTATGATAACAGAAATTCAGATGGGTTTTAAAAAGTGAAATATGGCATAAGTAACCAATAGTCAGAATGTGGGGGCAATTCCAACAATAAGAAAGACATGGTTGTAATATGGTGTGGGTTGTTCCTAGAATTGGAAGTCTTAAGCAGATACCAATTCCAGGCACTGGGATGACATTTCCAGGACTGCAATGTTTGGAGGAAGAACAGCAAAAGCGAGGCTGATCCTGGGTCCTCATGAAGACCATAAAAATAAAATTTATAATGGTAAACAAACAAACATCTAAGGATGGGGTCTGGGGCACATGAAAGAAAGACTTTGAAATTCACTCATGTGAGGAAAATGGGCATGCCATCATCAGAAGTGAATATCCAAGAAGAGAAACAAGCCCTGTTACTAGGATCGACATGCCAGGGAATTTTAAATATTAAACTATATGAGAATTAAGTAGTGAGCACTGAGATCCTGCACCCAAGAACTGCAAAGGCTGATTGGGCTTAACTGTTGGATGAGGCTTGGAGGTAGTAGCTCACCAAAGGTGCTCTGTCTGGGCACTTGACAGCTCTCACAGGTCCCAGAGCAGGCCCATACGAAAGAATACTTCAGCCTGCAAGCCATCACTTTAGAGGATCCTTCCAGGCCATGACCCTCTAATCTCTTTCTCTTTCATTTCTCAATGTTTTGCTCTGGCTCCTGGTTTTGTTTCCTATCCATACCTTTGGCCTTGACTAATGATCCTAGTTCCCTTTCCTAAGCTCAGCCAGTACCAGAGATACAGCTCCACATCTCTTTCACTCGCGATTCATGCTCCTTTCTCCCTTGTGCTCGCCCCACAAAAATCTACTCATCCAAGCCTGATCCACTCCCAAGACTGCCCTGCTCCTGTCAAGAGCCTTTATGTCCTGGGAAGAGAGGCAAGGAAACATGGACTTGGGAGCTAAATGTGACCACATCAATCAAAGTAAAACTTCAACCCGGAGGGAAGTT
>NW_011888834.1:8381893-8385825 GCF_000151845.1 Pteropus vampyrus
CGACATGCCAGGGAATTTTAAATATTAAACTATATGAGAATTAAGTAGTGAGCACTGAGATCCTGCACCCAAGAACTGCAAAGGCTGATTGGGCTTAACTGTTGGATGAGGCTTGGAGGTAGTAGCTCACCAAAGGTGCTCTGTCTGGGCACTTGACAGCTCTCACAGGTCCCAGAGCAGGCCCATACGAAAGAATACTTCAGCCTGCAAGCCATCACTTTAGAGGATCCTTCCAGGCCATGACCCTCTAATCTCTTTCTCTTTCATTTCTCAATGTTTTGTTTCCTTTCATTTCTCCTGGTTTTGTTTCCTATCCATACCTTTGGCCTTGACTAATGATCCTAGTTCCCTTTCCTAAGCTCAGCCAGTACCAGAGATACAGCTCCACATCTCTTTCACTTGCGATTCATGCTCCTTTCTCCCTTGTGCTCGCCCCACAAAAATCTACTCATCCAAGCCTGATCCACTCCCAAGACTGCCCTGCTCCTGTCAAGAGCCTTTATGTCCTGGGAAGAGAGGCAAGGAAACATGGACTTGGGAGCTAAATGTGACCACATCAATCAAAGTAAAACTTCAACCCGGAGGGAAGTTCAGCAACGGGAACTCAGTCATAGGAACTACGTTATTAGAATGACTCTTTAGTCTTCTAGCCTGATCTATCTGCTGTCCTGAGAAACCAATGGCCTGTCCAGTGGTTGTTAGGGAATAAATGCTTGGTACTAGGGTCTATTTAACTGTATTCAGTAATGAAACTATAAATAAACACGAGTAAAAAGTCAAAGAATACAGAAACAGTTAAAATGAAAAAACAACAGTCTATATATGTGCAATCCTTTTACTCTGTTTCAATAAAAACAACAACCAGTACAATAATTGTTGCCTATTGAATGATTATTTCTCATATAATGCTTGCAATCATTCAGTCAAGTATTATTACACACTATACCCTTTTTGCACATGTTGAAAGTAAACAGTCAGTACCAAAGAAAAAAGGTTAGATTTCAAAGCCCTTGCAATTAACCATTTATATTTGTATTACATACACATAAGCACATGCACATAGAAACCAAATATAATGCAAGTAAAGTTTTTTCGTCACACATTACATTGGTCACAACAAAAATATTGCATTCTAAGAGTAGAAAATATAAAACTTCTCAATTTGAGTACTTTGGCAATAAAGAAATAGAAAAATAACTTACACCAATTTTAGAATGTCTCTTTGTTTTAGGTTTCTCAAATATATATGCTTGTTAACAGTGTGGGAAAAATAGGCTTTTAGAAATAAGATCTTTAGATACTAGGTATGTAAATAGATCAATTACTGACATATTATTAATAGCTACTGACTTTCCGTTATTCATCTTCATCAAAATTTCTAAGAATGAAGGTGAAGTTGTATTTCATGGCTAAAATATAACTAGAAAAATTTATTTCATATCATAATTTTCTTGTAATGTTACAATTTTACTTCTTCATATGTGTAACTTCAGATGGCCTGGTGACCAATACTCAGTATCAACCATAGTGTAGACTCTATATCATAGCAATTTGTTTCTCCTACCAAAATTATTAAGAGCCTGATCTTTTTGAAGGAATAGCAAATGAGATCCTGCAGATGATAATATTTACTTTTGTAACTGGCCAAATTTTTAAATGTGTGTTTCAACTAGAAAATCTGTCTTAAATATGGACTTACTATTGCTTATTCGTATACATGTTATGCCCCTATTTATATTATACAGGAATATTTTTTTATTTGGTAAATTTTATAAACATGACCTTTGTCTCTATCCAAATAAGCATTCTACTTGCTCATTTATTTTTGAGCCAACATTAGAGTCAACCAGCAAATTTGACAGATATTTGTGGCCAACTCAGAAAATTAGAAAAAAATTACTCTTTTTGAACTGAATATGTCTAGTGTCACTATAATTAGACTTATTTTAGTGTGATTTAGACTAATGTGACATGAATACTTTTCAATTAAATTTTGCAAGGAATCCTCTTATAATATCATCTGATTTATAACTAATTTTCAGAAGCTTCTTATAATATTACCCAATTTGCAGCCATACTTTGAAACAAGTGTTTCAGCAATACCCTGAAATAAGGCTCTGAGGAAGTCACAAAATCACTTTAGAAAAAAAAAATCACTCTAGATATGCAATTATAAGTTCTATTATTTTCAAAATTGCACAAAATCAAGAACTGTTTCTCTCATTAAATAAGCTTATAAATCTTTTCATTTTAGAAATATACACTAATATTATATTTCTGAATAAGGAATTATGATCTCATAACCGTACGAAAGATCTTACCATATTCATAAATTGGAACAAAGCAATCAAAATCTTCTTAAATCGATTACTTTTGTTAATCATTAATTACTATAACAATGTACATAGAAGATATTGAAAAAAATACAAATCACAGAAATAGGTAGATATAACCCAGTTTTAGTTTCTCTTTTTCACACTTTTCAGCTACCAACCCCAAAATATAGTACACAAAAGTTGAATACATCAGCAAATTATCAGTAAACTACTAAGGAAAGTTGTCATATTCAATTAATTTCTGCCTCTAAAGAACCAAAAAGTGTTTTAGTAATACATAATTATAAAATGGAATATATCCTCTTTCATCTAGCTGGAAAATTTCTAATGTGGGTACTTATCTTAATGGAAATATAGTCTAAAGTGGAAGAGAATGGAAAGAACAGAGGATAGAGAAAAATTGAAGAATGAGGTAGTTTGGAAGAAAGAATGTATAGCTGAAGTTTGGCCCTTTCTTCAGCCATAAATATAGGCACATTATTAAAATATATACAGAGAGTCTAAGTTACCATTCTACTATCCTTGATGGCCAGTACTGGAGAAGGTGGACTTTTGACATGATTCTCTTCGGTGGGGTCCACACCAGATTCAGCTACTTAGCTAAACATTGAGGGTCAAAGTAGCTGATGGTTTTCAGGCTATTGGTCACATCCTGAAAGAAATGATTCTGTTCTTAAATAAGTTAAGTCAAAAAGCTCAAGGAGATATCAGATAAGACACAAGTCTCATAACTTTAGAGGACTTGATTTTTTTGCCTCTTCAATAAGACTACAATAAAATAAAAAATTAGATTACAAGGTTCTCTAAAAGAAAGATTTTCTATTTATTCAATGTAGTTTCTACATCATCTAATAATCTGATTCTAATAGTAGCCATGCATGAAATAATTTCATTATTAATTCATAGCTATTAATACTCAGCTTAGGCTCTACTAGTTCCTACGTTTGCCTTTTTTATCCTCTAGAAATTCAAGATGCTCATTTTTGATGGTGTAGATAATCATCAATGATTATGAGAATTAGTTTGATATTTTTCTGAAATATATAGCACAAACTAAAAATAAAAAACTATAATCTAAACAGATTATGAGAAAAACTAAATTTTTGGCTTGTATGTTAGATATTGCAAAATACAAGCAAAGATAAGTTGGATTAAAATGCCTAACCAAAGAGTGTTAAAGTTGAAATGAATAAAATGTACAGTAGCATTGTGTAGGGTGCTAGAACTGGCAATAAAATCTGCTTAAGTCTTGATTCTGCAGTGATTTGTCCTACTACTTGTCATTCCCATTAAGGTTTGGGATGATATATTCTCAGTTGAGGAGTTGTTAGCAACCACAATTTGTGCTCAAATCTGGCTGTTCCATTAACTTATAATGAGAAAGGCCCAAATAGTGAATGTTTCAGTATTATTAAAGTTTGATGTTTAGTATACAGGTGGTGGAGGACCTCCAAGTGTCTTAAAGTCAGTTTTATCTTAGACCTGACTTCTTGTCCAAACCCATGGGCAGCCATTTACAACAACTGCTGAAAAAGCAAGGAGACTCTGATTTCTTCATTGTGAGAAGCACTCACCCTTAAACAGATATTTAAACCT
>NW_011888834.1:8386750-8390426 GCF_000151845.1 Pteropus vampyrus
GATCCTTTTGGAAGTTGCAGAAAATTATTAGACAAAATTCATTAATCATTTCTAATTAAACACTGTAAGCAAGCAAAAACAAGAGGGAGATTCTCTAACTTGATAGAATTCAATAACAAAACATCTACAGGTAATATGCTACTTCATAACAAAAATCAAAACCTTTCCTGCTAAGGCAAAAAACACACCAAGATTCCTGCTCTGACATTTGTTTTTCAGCTTTGTTGGGGTATAATTGACAAAATCGTAAGATATTCAAAGTGTGCTTCATGGTAATTTTATATGCATGTACATTGTGAAGGGATTTCTCCTATCTAGTTAACTAGATGTCCATCATTCGCATAGTGATCTCTTTTTTGTGTGTGAGAACATTTAAGTCCTCAATTAAGCTCTTAACAAATTACAGTTATAAAATACAGTGTTATCAGCTGTAGTCACCAGATTACACATTAAATTCTTAGACCTTATTTATCACATAGATAAAAGTCTGTACCCTTCTAACAACTTCCTCTTGTTACCCCTACACCTTCTGGAGAGCACTTTTCTACTCTGTTTCTGTGAGTTTAACTTTATTATTTAGATTGTACATAAAAGCGATATTATGCATTATTTGTCTTCTCCTGTCTGGCTTGTTTCACTTAGCATAATACCCTAAAGTTTCATCCATGTTGTCATAAATGACAAGTTTTTTTTTTTCTCATGGCTGAATAATATTCTAGTGTGTATATGTGTGTGTGATATATCACATATCATATGTGTGATATATCACATATCATATGTGTGATATATCACCTCTTTATTCATTCATCTATGAACAAATCTCAGGTTGTTTGCATACCTTGGCTCTTGTGAATAATGCTGCAATAAACATGAGATTGCAGATATCTCTTTAATATTATGTTTTTACTTCCTTTGGATTTTTACTCAGAAGTGGGATTGCTTGTTCATCTGATAGTTTAATTTTAATTTTTAAGGAAACCTCCATACTGTTTTCCATAGTGGCTGCACCAATTTATATTCCCACAAACAGTACACAAAAGTTGCCTTTTCTTCTATACCCTCCCAACACTTGTTATCTATATCTGTTATCTTTCTGATAAGATTTGCAGCTCGTAATTAGATTGAAGTGTATTAAGTATTCTCTCTTCTTTTGTAATTTATTTAAAAATCTATAGTTGCTTATATTAGAACACAGTTACAATTTTAGATTAATATTTCTGTTATTTGTATTGATAGCTATAGTTAAGGACTCAATGATTTCTTCAGATTTTCTAATGATCTCCTACCTTTTATAAATATCAAGTGACTTCACAATGGCATATGTTATGTGTTAATGTTTCCAAAGTAAAAAAAAAAAAACTCAGTTAATACTGTAATTCTCTCTCATTTCAATGCTGAACAAATCAAAATTACTCCTTTCCAGTTGACTTTTTTTTCTTCCTAAGATGCTAGAAGGTCAAAATGTATAGTCTCTTTTATTTCTGTGTTCAATTCCTGCAAATTATTGTGAAATGTTATTTACTAGCTCTTATTTCTGTAACCAGTAGCTAAATTTTAATAAAAACTTTTCCATTTTCAAACAAACAAGTACACATTTAAAATTTTAAAATAAGGGCCAGTTGCACAGATTCTTTTATTTTAATTTATTTTATTGACTTCTAACTTTTTAACAGATTCCACTTTTTAGTAACTCATTTTGGTTCTTATGATCTTAAGATGTCAACCATCCACTGATGAAAGTTTATAAGTCTATGAAAAGCAAAGGTGCAAATATTGGCATGTAATGATAAATAGTGGATAATTACAAAGCAAATAAATTGTTTCAAAAATACCACTGATAATACAGGGCCAGATATTATTAATTACCTTCTCAATATTTGTTCTTCTCTCTTCTTTGCTAAAAAAAAATCACAGTTTTGTTTTGGGATGGCAGTATGTCCAACCCCAAACAAAAATGGGTGATGGTTGGAGCATCAACAGTCACATTACTCTGTGTGGGAAAAGTCCAAAGAAATTCAGGATATGTTCTCACTGACCAAAAGTCATAAAGCTCCAAACTTTGGCCTTTTTTTTTTTTAATAAAAAAAAGTCCTTATTTCATTGTAAGTCATTATTTCTCTTATTTGTCGCCAAATACAACCTTAACATATAAATATCTAGCATTTTTATACTTGTACAATTTGCCTAATGCTTTCATAATAATTGTCTCATTTATATTCACAGTGCCTAAGAGGCAAAATATAAAGTTTTTTTTTTCATTTAAGCTATTTTCACAGATAGTGATTCTTTTCTGTAGTGTTACCTTTGCAGACAATTGGAAGCAATGTCTTGGTTTATCCAGTTAGATTTAAAATCACTTTAGATAAAAAAAAGTGAGAAAAAAACTTGAAAAATTTTTTTCTAGACAAAAAGAGATATAAAGGAAAGTATGACAAATTCATAATACAGATATAACTTACTTCTGTTATTCTTATGAAGTTTTTGTTTATTTGTTTATTTTGTCTTGTTTTGTTTCTAAGAGTTACTTACAAAGAATTCAGGTAAGCAGAGTTCTAATGGTAACATTCATATGAGAAATAAGAAATTTTATGGAAGAATAAATGTTGACAATTTTTTAACCTCAGGCAATGGTATAAAGTCCAGGACAAGAGGGCGATGAGTTAGTATTCTTCAATTTAGAGACAATAACAAAATAACAAGAATTTGATGTTTATAAATAATTGGCAGAGTTTTTGAGATATAATAGAAAAAAATATGGGATTGTGGGGTAAAATAAACCCAGAGTAAGTAAGTAAGAAATCAATCAATCAATCAATCAATCAATCAATAAAATTAAGCCAACATTGGAACAAAGAAAGAAATTTCTTGTCACCACAAATGACTAGTAGCCATCAGAAGGCACCAAAGCTGTTTCCTTCCAGGGAGCTTTGGGAAGTGGCTACTACACCCCAGAAGTCAGGTAAGTGGCTTAGACTGAAACGTAGAACCTCTAGGGGCATACACTCTTCATGGATTAGGAAAAAATCTGTTTTGCGGTCAGTTAGAGACTTTACCATCTGTCTGATGTTTGGGTAGGAAAAATAGCTATCCATAAGTAAAAAGATCCTAGACTCACATCCAGCATGAGTATAGGCGAGGCCAGCTACATAATTCTAGCTGGAATCAGGGCAAAAGAAAAGTGTGGGCCCCTTGTTTAAAAAACAAGAAAGAAAGCATTATCAAAGTTATTAAAATATAAAACTTTTACCTTTCATATTATCAATCTTGGTATATTTGTCATGTATATTTTGCTTGCTGTTTAATATCTTTCTAGGTAAAAAATTAAACACCAAATTTTTTAATTACTAGCAGGAATTGGACGCTTTATATTTATAGTGTGCACTATCAATTTTAAATGCAAGTATGAGTGTTTACTTACTGTGAAGAATCACAGCAATCACTCAGTTCATGTTTTATAACTCATATATCCATATGTGTTTTATTCCACTGAACAGTGGAAACACTGCACAAACACAAAACTCAATTGTTTTTATTTCACTTCTAGATATATACACATTCTACCAAGATTCTACTGAAGTATATTGACAACTAAACAGCATGGAAAGGAAAAAGAATTATGGATGCCCTATATTTTCTTTTCCTTCTACATTATCATTTTCAGTGTAAGTGGTTGACT
>NW_011888834.1:8391756-8402718 GCF_000151845.1 Pteropus vampyrus
AACATTTTTCACCCCATTAAACAATTTACCACACCTTAAAAAATAAATAAACAGATCTCATGCCCATGAGACTGACTTTGGGTGCGGGATCAAAATGTATACTACCTGCAGGGTATCAGAAATAATAGCCATTAAATGAGTCTAAAAAAATAGTCCAGAATTATTGAAACCACTGGAAGAAGTAAACTTGAAACTTCTATAATGAATATTAATAGAAAATAATCAAGTTCATTTATTTTTAGTAGACACAGCATTGTTTAAACAGCAATATATCAAAAAAGATCCAAAAACCAGTTAGAACATGGTATGATGGATTTCTATTTTTAAAAGAAACTGTTCAATTCAAGTACAACATAACAAATGTCAAAGTGTGTAATTCATAAGTACATCCTGATGAGTACTTACAAAGTGAGCCCATTTGGGTAACCACTGATTGGGTCTGGATATAAAACACTGCCAGCAGCCCAGAAGCTCTTTCACACTCATCTACACACTAATGCACCCTCTGTCCAAAAGGTAATGACTACCACGATTTCTAAAAATATGGAATTTGTCCTATTTAAATTTTGTATTAAATGTACTCATGCAGTTTGTACCTGGCTTTCTTTGAAAATTTTATGAGATTCATAAAAGTTGTTGCATGTAGTAATAATTGATTTATTTTTATTTCTGTAAAGTAATTTAACATAATTTATTTCTTATTCTATTACTGATGCATATTTCCAATTAGGGGCCATTATGAAAATACTGCTAAAAACATTCTAGGATATATCTTTTGAAGCACATATCTACACATATCTGTCACTCAGGAATGGAATTTCTGGGCTGGACTATGCATCCTAAACTTCCTAGTTATTGCCAAAGAGTCAAAATATTAATAACAATTTCTACCCTAATCAGCTAGGTTTGAGGGATCTAGTTACGCCACTAATACTTTGTAGTATTAGATTTTTGTTCTCCATTTTTGGGGTGTACTTCTCACTTGCATTTTTATGATACTTATGATTTTAAGCAACTTTCCATGAGTCTATCATATATAAATGTGTGATCTACATATTCAACTCTCTTGCTCATTTATTATCAGATTGTCTTTTTCTTATCATTTGCAGTAGTTCTTCATATATTCTGGATAATTATGTTTTCCCTGTTAATTATATCTGTTGCCAAGATATTCTCTGTATTAATTTGCTCAGGCTGTCACAACAAAATACCACACACTGGGTTGTTTAAACAACAGAAATTTCTTTTCTCAAAGTTCTAGAAGCTTGAAGTCCAAGAGCAAAGTGTCACTAGGGTTGGTTTCTTCTGAGGCTGCTCTCCTTGTCTTACAGATGGCCATCTTCTTGCTGTGTCCCTACATGGGCTTTCATCTGTGCGTGGGTATCCCTGATACATCTTTGTGTATCCAAAGTCCGTCTTCTTATAAAGGTTGGGCTTGGGATCAGCCCAACAGCCTCATTTAACCTTAATCTCCTTTTTAAAGATCTTATCTCTAAATACAGTCATATTCTGTACATGAATTTTGAAGAGGACACAATTCAGCCCATATAATTTACCTATTCTGTATGATTTTAAACCTTTGTAATTAGTTAAAATTTACTTTATTTTTCAGTTTTGCTCAATTCTAAAAAATGTTTCCCATGAATTTGAAAATAATATGTATTCTGTAATAGTTGAGTGCATTATATATATATATATGTATATATATATAATTTATGTTGTTTGTTAATTGCACTTTTAGTTTGTGTTCTTTCTGATTTTTTGTCTACTTTTTCAATCATTACTGAGAGACGTTTCTTTAAATCTCATACTCTGATTTTGGGTTTGTCTATTTTTCCTTTAGCTTTGTCAATATCTGATTTTATCTTTTGAGGCTAGTAGAACAATTACATCTTTCTGATGAATCTTTTCATTATGCAATATCACATCTTCACTTTTTATTTTGAGATAATTTCGAAATTACAGAAGTTATAAGAGCAATACAAATCAATCTCATATTCCTTTAGTTCAGTGAACTCTTCAAGTTTGCCTCCTCCTCATCTCGATCCCACTAACGTTCTTTATAGAAAATAATTCATTGCAAAGGCTGTGCACTGTCTTCACTTGTCACCTCTCCCTAGTCTTTCTCAATCTGCAAAAGTTTTCTTTCTTTCTTCCTTCACAATTCCAGATATTGTGAACTACCATTTATACTCGAAAAAGAGTTTAATGAAAATATTTGTTATAGTATTTGTATATGATGAAGTCAGCAGAAACTGAAGGCAGCTCGTTTTTATGCCCTGAAATAGAGAATAGAGACTCATAAACTTTTGAAAGGAAAGCATGTATTATGTTATATAATTGAGAGGAGTATAGCTTCTTGAATAGGGGAAATAGAGTAATTCTAAATGTAATTATATTACATTTATTTATTTAATGTTGCATCTACTTTGGCATATCAAAACAGAGCAGGAATTACAACATATTATAACATGATATTTGATTTTAATGCAATCCTATAAGTTAGGTAGGGCACGGATTATGTTAAACTAAAAATAAAAGGCCAAAGTGATTTGAGATCAAAAAGAATAGCAATTCTGGGAAGCACTGTTTAAGTAGAAACCCATATGGTGTTCCAATTATGAGGTGAGGCAAGGAGTATTTATGAGAAAGGGAGGGAAATAATTACATGAATAGAAAATAGGAATTTCTGTTGGTGCTAATAAGCAAGGGAAGGAATTTCTATAGGTACAAATATGCTAAATTACTCCCTAGCTATACATGATGGTGCTAATTCTAAAGAATGTCTTTAATTTTCAGTCCTCATAGTCAAGATGTCTGCTTTCCTGTTAGCTTTACAAATGGTTGTTTGTATGGCAATGCTGGTTTGGCCCAGTCCAGAGGTTATTCTGCCCAGTTCAAACATTCCAAAGGGTCAAGGAGCAAGACTGCAAGGCAATTCCTCTAGGATGGCAGCTCTGACTCCATTTTAAAATGTCTCCATTTATATTATTTTTCTCAATAAAATTGTGTAAAAAAAATTACTGAGCATATACTCCGTACCAGCTCCATAGAAACATAAATCACACAGGGGGTTTCTGTTCTGGAGGGTACAGTGATAGTACAGGCGATACAGTGTCAAGTCATAATAAGAGTAAACCATGAAGCAAACAGAAGCAAACACTTGATCCAGATAGTACAGGGACGTAAAAACTATTGCCGCTGACTGATAGTGTCAAGGGTGCAGAGTGTGGGATTTAGAGAGGAATTTGGAAAGAGGAGATGCCAAAGCAAGATTTTGAATCGTAAATTATATCTATGATAAAAAAAAAGAATGAGAAGGCAGAGAAGAGACTCTATGTAACAACCTACATCTAGTAAGATGCAGTTTTATTTATTTACTTATTTATGACAAAAGGTCTAAACTTTATACATGAAAAGTATATATACTTATGTAAATATGACTACTTAAAAATACCAAATAAAATTTAAAAGTGCCTTTTTTGAGAGTTTCCATAGCACCTTGAAAATGTTTCTGTATTTGTGCTAGTTTGATTAAATTAAATTGTATGTTTACTTGCCTGTCTCATCAAATTCTAAACCAGTTGTGGACTGTTTTGTTCTAAGATCGCACATAATGCTAAACACACTTAGGAGATTCTTAAATATCTATCAATTGGAATAAGAACAGAAAAGAAAAACAAAAGCAGAGTATCACCCTATTCCTCACAATTTAGGATTTCTCTGTAAACTGGTGGACTGAGTTACGTGTGGCTCCACTGGTGGCCTCTCTCATTTCTGTTTTCTTGGGTTACTCCAGTCATCCTAGACCTTAGAATAAGCTTGAGGAGATGTAAGTACCTGTAATATTGAGATTTATGTTAAGAAATATATATCTGATTCTCATCTACCTGTTTCTGGCCCCTAGCTCTTAAAATCATTGGAATTTCCTAAGTAATGGGAGCCATCAAGGAGTCTTTTGTTATGTTAATGAAATGACTTTCAGAAAGCCCTTAATCCAAAAATGAGGCTGGTTCCAGCAGGCCTGACCTTGTGATTTGAGGATTAGAACTTCCAGTCCCACCCTAATATCCTAGGAGGGGAGAGGGGCTGGAGGTTAAATCAACAGTGGCCAATGATTTACTCAATTGTGCCTATGTAATGAAGCCTCTATAAAAACCCAAAAGGAAGAGTTCAGAGAGCTTGTGGGTTGATGAATTTATGAAGGGGGAATCGTGAGCTCAGAGCACGGAAGCTCTGCGCCCTTTCCCTATACCTTGTCCTAGGTATCTCTTCCATTTGGTTGTTCCTGAGTTGTATCCTTTTATAATAAACCAATAATCTAGTTAATAAAATGTTTCTCTGAGTTTTGTGAGCCACACTAGAGAATTAATCCAACCAGAGGATGGGATTATTGAAACTCCTGATATGTAGCCCGTAGGTCTGAAGCACAGGTGGGAAATTGGGAAGGAGGGAATTTTAATCATTAAACTTATAGATGGTTTCTATCATTTCTCTTTACATCTTTATTGGCAAATGAGGTTATGCCCTTGCTTAACTGCAAACGAGGCTGAGAAAAATAGAGAAGTCTAAGGATAATAGTGAGTTCTGAAAATCTCTAATGTGAAAGGTGGGCAATCTTTCAGTAGCCTTAGAATGGGTGCTGTTGATTCTCTGCTGCTTTCTTTATAATTCACAGATACCTTGTGCTCATTGCTTTTAACCTAGGACTTACTTGAAATTCTGAGACAATAGGAAATTTTCTATTTCATACAAATAATAAATGCAAGAATTGTACATTTACCCTGGCCTTCTACCCCATGGAGAATTTCACTTGAAAGTGGTCATCTTAGGATGTCTTCCTTGGTTTTGGCATATGTTGATCAAAGGGTAGATTTTTCTAACAAGCCCCAGCTTGATCGGCCCAGCCTTCTCTGACCCTCCTTACCCTCTGCCCTTCAGGCTCAGTGGCCTTCATTCACTTTCTGTCATTCTCCACACTCTGCTCCTCTGCATTCACAAAGCTTTCTCTCAATTTTATGTGATTTTTTTTCTGCTTACCTCGTTTAACATCATCAAATTTCATCAGACTTTCTCCTAACACAGATAAGCTCTCACTAATATTCCATACTATTGCAGATTTTTCTTTAATTTAAACTAATAGACCGTTTATTTTCTTTCACACTGCCTACTAATGTTTGCAGCTACATGCATTCTTGTAAATCTTTAGTTAATGTTTATCTCCCCTTTTAGAATTTTGTAGCCATGAGGTTAGAGACTATGTTTTGCTCAAGGTAACATCTTTGTTGCTTAACAAGCACTTAATAGGAGTTTGATTAATATTTTTTGATTGAGTGAACGAATGAATGAATAATCTCAGACAAGCCTCACTTACCCCTATTTGTAAACAGGGGAAATTTCTAAGGCCCCTCTACGATTCAACGATCTCGCTGTAATACAGAGTCAGAAAACACTGACATGAGGATGAATGTAGGAATCTTCTTTAGAGAAACCCCTTCTTTCAGACTGATTGCTTTCCCTCTCTGATAAGTAAAATTCAGAGGAAAGTTCCTCCCACCACAACATGGCTAAGAACTAGATGGAGCACTTGGCTGATGTTTTCTGTGGGTAGCTAGGCAGAACCCTGACCTTTGCAAGGAATTTTGAGGGAGGTGGATAACTCAGTTTCTTTGCGCCCAAGACCAAATTTCCTCCTAATATACTTTGGAATGAAGAAACGAAAAAACAACTGGATAATGTTTTAAAATGGTACCCGTTTACTTTTTCCTCCTACTTTATCTTCTTCCCCCAAAGGAGTTCCACTCTTAAATAGTTTGCTTTGCCTTTACATGTGTGTATATGTTTGTGTGTGTGTGTGTGTATATGTCTGTGTTACTTTTAATTTTTTCCAAGTTTGGTATTAAGTTGAAATGAAATGGAACTGGGTTAGAATTAATCAGGAAAAAATAAAAAAGCACATACACAAAAAGAAAACAATAGAGATGGAATGAATAAAAGCTTCCATTTCATGTTTACTATTTTCTCCTCTCTCTCCCTTCTCTGTCTCTGTCTCTCTCTTTTCTACCGTGCACCAAGTATCCCCATTCCATTCGCTTACCTCTACATAATCCTTAAGGAAACAAATGGTGGGAAAGTGGCAAAGAGCCAGTCTCTAGGATTATAACCCAGAGGAGGAGTGTCAGGTGAGGATGGGGGCCGAATAACGCTGAAGTGCTTTCTCTAGACCAGGCGCTTTAGACATGGAAACCCACGGAATTCTCACAGAGGATCTGTTCTAGAGGCATATATTATTATCTTCTCCTCATTTTCTAGGTGCAGAACCTGAGGTTTCGAAAAAGCATTTTTTTTTTTTTAACTTAAACAGTAGGTTTAAGTTAAACAGTCAGTCTGGGTCAGAGCAGGAATCTTAATTTTCTCATAAAGAAATATGACTGTAGAATTAAAAAATAAAAAAAAAAAAAACAGTAGGTAAATCTCTCCCCAGCCGATTGTATGGTATAAGAGTAGAGCTAGATGTGAAATGTTTGACCTAAATTGCAGCAGATTCGCTAATTTCAAAAAAAAAAAAAAAAAATGTTTAAGCATTTCACTAGGGAAGTAATTCCGTTTAATGCTTAGGAACAAAAAATGGAAAGAAATAAAGAAGACAAACCTAAAACACAATTACTATACCGATACTGGGATGCCCTGGGAATTGTGATTTGCCAGCACACCAAAGGCCATCTTTGCTTCAGATTTTCCAAATGAATTTTCGTATTTACTTGCTCTCATGGCAAAACCTCTCAGAACACTCCTTGGTCATTTGAAAATCGATGTTGACACAAGCTTTGCTAGAGTTGCTTATAATTCCATAGTAACCACGAGCCTCTCCTAGCAGTTTTCTTGGCTTTATTCATCTGTTTGCCCTTCATTTTAGAAATCTGCAACAATGTTGGGTTTGTATAATCTCAGTTCTTTCCTTATGCCCAGAGGCCAAAAAGGAGAAAAACTGTGGAGAACTGGGGAATTCTCAGACAAACTGAATGAGAAAATTGAGGCAATTATCTGAATAATACATGTAAAAACCTGTTATCACTCGGAATGAAGGGTAAAAGACTTCAAATTTCTGTTTCATTTGGACTAAGTAGACTTAGAGAGATTGCAATCTTTTCCTTCTCATGCATAAATCATTGAGTTACACATTTGCAAGAATGAAGGTGTCACTGAAGTACTTGTTTAAAAATAAATACCACTTTTCACAGAAAGACTAAATTCATTCTCCAGGGAGCCTGTAGTCATGGTAATGACACTTCAAAACTAAAGAAAACATTTTCTTTAATGAAGCTACTTATTGCATGGTTTACATAAATACACACATTTTGCCTATTTGAGTATTTAAACCATTAAATTAATGCTCTTGAACATCATTGTTCATGGTTCTTAAATTTCTTCTCTTCAAAATTATATGTGCTTATTTGATCATAAAGGCTGCTATTATATATTAATAGATCAACTACTAAATCCAAGACTCATCAGTTTTACCTGACCAAAAAAATTATAATATATGCAAAGAACGTAGACTTTTTCTTTCATATTTGTAGGTAAATTGTAATGGATTATTCAGTACATTATTTGCATAGTGAGAATTTCACTTTTAGATTTTTTTGTTCATGCATAAATCTTTTTTAGTTTTTAATGTATGTTTTCCTCTTTATATAACTTACAGTCGATATGTGACATATTAATATGTATTTTATAGAGCTCATTAAGTGTATGCACCTGTATGTCCTGTTTTTCACATTTCACATATCTTGAGTATTTCTTTTGTCAGTGATACCGTATAAAAACTCATTTAAAATAACTAAATACTATTTAATATTCTGGATGTTAGGTAATTCATTTAATCCTTCACTTTATACTTAGATATTTGAGTTTTACATGTGATAATACTCATGAACTGTTATTCTAATTGATTAAAATATATTTTTTAAAGAAAGATGATAATTTCTTATTGTGGGTGTTTTATGTCTTGATCTTTTTTCAAACAGTACAGCAGAAAATACCAGCAATGTATTTTTTCCACTTTCTTCTAGAACTTTAATTCATCTATCTTATCATTAATAAAAGAAAATTTGATTTTTACTTAATGAAGAACACCATAAGTGCCTGGGACATTAAACGATGCCTTTATTTAAAAGTGTTGTAAATAAAATGATAATGTTTAGATATTTAGATAATGTTTAGATTTCCCACCTCCCATAACAATTCATAACACTAATAACTTCTGATTCCTTTGTTTAATTCTCTCTTCCATGTAAGATTTTACTAGGAACATTTCTTCTTAGGAATTGAGACAGAAAGAACTTTCATTCACTCTTACTAGTTTTTCTGTTTAGTGATTTTGGATTCAAAAAATAAGAGACCCTCTGCATTTTCTGAAAGTACTGCCGAGCCTCTCCCAAAATATAATAGCAAGTGGTGAGTATGTGCTGAGTCCACCTCTATTCTACCCCCTCAGCTCACTAACATTTTCCTCTTTGGAAGTTCTCAGCAGCAGAGACTAGCTGCTCTGGTACAACAGAAGGAAAACCGATTGTCTGTGTACCTACGAAGGCCTTTCTGTTTGTTTTCAACAACTGTTTAGATCTTCGGTAACAGACGAGAAAGAATTCCTGAGGTAAATAAACTTTGATAATCAGTATCTTTAAGACTTTAAAACCACAAACAGCTATCGCTTGGAATGTACTAACGACACAACTTAATTGCTTGGATTGTGCTGATCACTACTCATAATTTTATTATTTTTGAAGCTTCGTCAATGTCTAGTGCTTAGGAAGAAGAAGGAGGAGGGGAAACAGGAGAGGGAAGAGGAAAAATTCTTCCTCTCCCTTTACTCCCATATTTGGTATAGAATCTGAGTACAGAAGACAGAAAAGTCGTAGATAATGGATAATGACAGCACCAAAGCAGGAGGCTGAAAGTCTCACTTTCAAATTGGTCACACAGTTGACTCTCATTGGGGATTTTTCTAAGGAGTCACATGTAAATTTGGTGGTTATTCATTGATGGACTGGCACTGCCTGTTCTTTGATGAGCCTGGGAATAGGCCACTTTGAGTGGGCAAGTTCCAAGGAGGTAGTTACAGAGCAAGTAATTTAGAGAGAAGACAGATAAGAAGGGAAGAAATAGGTAGGAGTAATAGGAAGGTTTAAAGGGGATCTCTTGCTAAACAGAAAAGAACTGAAGAACATCCATCAGAGCCAGGGACACAGCCATGCGTCAGTAAATACTGATGGATAACTGAGTGACAGCTTTGCTTGAGAGCTTGTCTTAAACCATATTTTTTGGCTTTTGCCCTGTTTACCATTAGAGTTCAAGGGAACATAACTGATGAAGAAAGCTGTGAACAAAACACCCTGTTTAATTAATCCCCTGCTGGTTTTGTCGAAGACCTGTTTCTCACCACATACCCTCTTCAACAAGGTTGGGCAAAATACAGAATAATGAATTTAGCCTAGCATCTGTTAACTTGCCAGTTATTTACCATACTTTTTTCTTCTTAATTGTCGTCTTTTTTTAATGAAGATTAAAAAGGTGTGACTAATTTATAGGATGGGGTCATCACTTTTCCTTTGATTACTTTCTTCTTTAATAGTTGTTTGCATGCACACATGCCGAGCGAACATGTTTTCAGTTTTCTGAAAATGAGCATATTTGAAATATATCTTGAGATTCTTGGCTTCCTTGAAGCATTTGGATGTATCTCTTATCCCTACCTCAGAAAACCTCAGAAACATATGTTACAGGAGAAGAACACAGATAATTTATACATTCAGAATATTTTCTAATCATATACAAAATGTATTATACTGTCATCTGGCAGTGTGATTGGTTGCAGTTAAATGTTACGCAAAATTCGAATATTCTATTATTTCCTATGAGCCTTTTTAAAACCACCCTTGGCTTCTTTTATTTTATATCAGGTCTATTTATCCTTATTGTTGGCTAATATAGCAGTTGCTATAAGAACATGTGGACATAATATACCTTTTTATCCAAAAAATATGCCAATAATTACCGATTTAGAGTGATACGCCTTTTTTTTTTTTGGTCCAAAAAATCTTAAATAATAAGTTTAAAATACATTTTGGGGGACTTATCATATGTCTACTAACTCATACTCTAATTGCTGTTACATGTATGATAAGGAAGCCAGAGAATGCCATAGAAGCATGCTGAAGGATTAGAATTTTTCTGTTGCTCATCATACCAGGGAGATGATTCTATTGTCCTTTTCTTTCTACTATTATTCCAGGTGTTCATGGATTTAGAGACATAGGCTGCATGAATAGCACTGACCATGGCATGGCATTTTAAAAATTGTAGCAATCCTTAAGATATGGAAGCAACCTAAGTGTCTACTGATAGATGAATGGCGATAAAGATTTGAATATTACTCACTCATAAAAAAGAATGAAATCTTGCCATCTGTGATGGGCCTAGAGGGTGTTATTTTTCAGGGAAAAAAAGATGAAGGGAAGTAAGAGGTATAATTTTCCAGGCATAAAATAAATAAATCACAGAGATGTAATGATGTAATATACAGCATAGAAAATATAGTCAATAATATTGTTGTAACCTTGTGCAACGTTAGATGGTTATTATACTTAGCATGGTGATCACTTCATTGGGTATATTATTGTTGAATAACTATGTTGTATACCCAAAACTAGTATTGTATATCAACTATGTTTTAGTAAAAAGAATGGTTTAACATTACAAAATTAATTAACACAGAACATGCATATAATATTGTTGGATGAAAATATTAAATATCAAAAGGGTTTTAAAAAGTACATTTTCCTAACTCAGGTAAATCCTGAGTGATTTTGAGTATGAAATTTTTTAAATGATTGAACCAACAACCTCTTGAAGCGAACTGCCAATTACCAGTGTACTATAAAACAAAGAAAACAAAAACAA
>NW_011888834.1:8403723-8405680 GCF_000151845.1 Pteropus vampyrus
CGAACTGCCAATTACCAGTGTACTATAAAACAAAGAAAACAAAAACAAAAACTCAAGATTGGAAGTATTCATATAATCGAATCCTTTCATATGTGCGGTAAAAGTTACTGAGTAAGGAAAACTCAAGTCACTTTCTGAAGATCATCTGGCTGCTTAATAGTAAAATTAGACATTTTATAACCATATATACCATCGCTGAAGAAAAGAACACATATAAATAAAATATAAAAATTATATTTTAAAAGCATATTTCAATTTAAAATATTAAACCTATTACTTAATATCTTAGTTTTTTAAAAGGAATTTTTGCTGTTTTTTTGGATTTCCCTGATTTTATTTACTTTACTTGCATCTTAACAATCTTTACCTTTTGAATGCTAACGTAATAAGAACTAATATTTCCCTTTGTCATTTATGACATGTCTGGGACTCTGTGAGCTCAGGCAAAAAGTAGCTCAGAATATATTACAATAAATTTGATAAAATTGATATTCTTAACCAGTGAATATAATCAATATGCGTCATTTTTGCAATATAATGCCATATATTTCCCAAAAAGCTTTTGTTAGAATTTTATGTAAATGGAATTATACATTCTATAAGGAATCATTTTTCTTCCATGTAAAAGACTTGCAATACTATTTCTTGTGTGAGTCTGCTTGAGATGAATTCTTACAGCTTTTTTTGGTCTGAAAAGTCTTTTTTTGCCTTTGTTTTTTAGAGATATTGGTATTGTGTATAGAATTATAGTTTGATGATTATAACAGGCTATATAATGTCCTCTCAAAGATGTCCATGTTGGGAACCTGTGGACATCTTGACTTACATGGTAAAGGGGACTTTGTGGTTATAATTAAGGATTTGGGAACAGGGATATTTATCCTGAATTATCTGGATGAGCCTAATATAATTACAAGTGTCCTGATGAAAGAGAGATGTGAGGGCAGAAACAGACAAAGAGATGGAGGAAGATGGAGGAAGGGCCCCTGAGTTGAGAAATGCAGGTGGCCTAGAAGTAAGAAAAGATAAAAGAATGAATTCTCCCCTGGAGCCTCCAGAAGGAACACAGCCCTGTAGACATCTTGACTTTAGTCCAATTAAACTGATTTCAGACTTCTTATCTTCAGAACTGTAAGATAAAAAAGTTCGCATTGCTTTAAGTCACTGCGTTTGTGGTGATTTGTCACAGAAGCAATAGAGAATTACTACAATAATTATCTTTTACTAATTTAAATAAGTTCCTCCACTATTTTCTCACTTGCATTGAGAAATCTGCTGTCATCCTTATCTTCGTTCCCTTGCATGTAATGTGTCTTTTTCCCTTGGCTATTATTAAGATGATAGTATTTTTATCATTGGTTTTGAGTGATTAGATTATGATGTCATAGTGTAGTTTTCTTCGTGGTTTTTTTTTTTTTTTTTTTTTTGCGCTTAGAGTTTGTTGAGCTACTTGGATCTGTAGGCTTTTAGTTTTAAATATTAGGCTATTATTTCTTCAAATTTTTTTCCTTGTCTCCAGCTCCCCTTTTTTCCTTTTCTTCAGTTAATTTAATGAAATGTATTTTAGACCACTTGACTTTTGGATTCTTCTTTTTCTTTGTGTTTTCATTTTAGAAAGTTTCTACCCCATGTCTTCAGGATCACTGACCATTTATACTGCAATGTCAAATTCGACATTAATTCTATACAAAGAGTTTTCTAATTGTTGGATTTTATTTCTTCAGGACATATTTAAAAAGTTTTAGAGTTACAAAAATAGTGTGGTGATTGTACAGAGAGTTTTCATCTACTCCCACACTCATTTCCTCCTGTTAGTAATATCTTATATTGTTATGGTGCATTTGTTACAATTTATAAACCAATATTTGTCTATTAATATTAACTAAAGTATATATATTTTTTAATTTCTTTAATTTTACATAATGTTCTCTTTTTGTTCCAGGATCTCATCCAGAAT
>NW_011888834.1:8406755-8423746 GCF_000151845.1 Pteropus vampyrus
AAACACAAGAAATGTAGCTATATTAATTATTTAATATACCTTATTTTTAACTTTAGCATTTGTGGCAGTTATGGGTCTGTTTCAGCTCATTGTTCTTCCTATTACAGCTCATGTTTTGCTTATTTGCCTTCCAGGTAATCTTTGATTAGATGGCAGACATTTAGAATTTCACCTTTTAGATATTGAATATTTTTACATTCCTATAAATATTCGTAAGCTTTGCTCTGGGATGCAGTTGAGTTCCTTAGAAATAATTTAATCATTTTAGTTCTTGTTTTTATGGTTTGTTAGGTGGGTGTAGATCAATGATCAACCTAAAGCTAATTATTTCTCACTAGTAAAGCAAGAAATGTCTGAGGACTATACCCAATGCTCTATAAATTATGAGTTTTTCCTCTGTTGCTGGTTTGAATAAGCATTATTCACAGTTTTTTCTTATTACTGGGCATGTAAGCTTTTTAGATGCTTCTTTCTCCAGCTTTGGATAGTTTCTTCACATGTATGCAGTGATCAGTACTTTGCTAAATATGCGAGTGGGACTCTGCAGATCTCTAGGGTTTTCCTTCTGTGAAGTTTTTTTCTCCAGTACTGCTGCCTATGAATTCTAGCCATCTTGGTCTTCCTGGAATCTCTAGATGTATCTCCAGAATTCAGAGAGTTCTTCAGGTTCTGTTTAGGTTCTTTTTCCCTGCACTGTGACCTAAAATTCTCTCAAGGAAACAAGCTCATCCAAATCATGGAACTTACTTTGTTTGTTTCTCATCTTTCAGGAAATATTGCTGTTATAATCTCCCTTGTCTTAAAAATGGTCATTCTGTATATTTTGCAAGTTATTTGTTTCAGGAAGCAGGGTAAGTTTAGTCCTTGTTATTCAATCTTGGCCATAAGCAGAAGTCTTACATCACATTTTTTTTTGTTGTTGTTCTGTCTCTATATGTTTTACGCATCAATAAAAATCTTTATCTCTTTAATAAATTCAATTTATCTGTTTCTTATTATTTTTTCCTTTATGCTCTAAACATACTAGTCATCACCTTCATGAAAATTTATTTTTTTCCCTGCTTGGTTTTACCTTCTAACTATTATCCAATCCATGTCTTTCAAATCTCAGATGTGCATCTTGAAAGAGTAGTCTATCCATATGCTTCTATCCATACCTTCCTCCATATGTTTCTCTTCTTTCTTAAGAGATAAGAACAATCCGACATTTTCTTCAGCATGATCTGGCTGCTGAGTGATTCATACAAGTGAATATTCCTTAGTCAATGTCATAACAACTTACATGTATAAAAATCTGTTTAACACTTTTCAGTCTTTATTGGGTTTCTCTGCTATATTTGACAGTGTTGACTATTCACGTCTTCTTTACTGTTCATCTTTTTACTAACAGTCTATTCATGGCAATTTAGGCATTCTTTAAGGTGATTTTGATTTCCTTTGGGGACTGGTGACTCCCTTTTGTCTTCCATTTTCTCCCCTTTGAAATGAAATGAATGTAAATGTTATATTATGCCTGTCTCACAATTGTATTCTGGGAACTGATAAACTGTTTTCTAATTTCATAGATTTGCAGAGAGTACGAATTTGCGCCCCAAGATAGACTATACCAAGGGCCTCACCTGTACCTGATTTAAATGATTTAGATGATAAAATTGGGATTGTTGAGTAGATGAGAATTAGACAGGAATGTTTGTTTGTTTGTTTGTTTGTTTGTTTGTTTTTGACTTTCAGTTGATGCTATAGTAAGAGAAGAGCTTTGGGGATCTTGGGATAGGGAGATCTTGAATTTTGCATCTAATTTGTTGGTAGAAAGAATATGACCTCTTGAAGGTGTCCGTGTCCTAATCTCTAGAATATGTGAATATATTATATTACATAGCAAAAGAGAATTAAGTTTACAGATGTAATTAAGGTTGTTGATCAGTTTACTATTAAGATGGGGAGATTGCCATGGACTGTCCTGCTGAGTCCAGTACAATTACTTGAGTCCATAAAATCCAAAAACCTTTTCTGGTTGGGTCAGAGATATATGGTAAAAGAAGGAGAGGAGATTCAAAGTGTTGGTGGGACCCAGCTGGCCTTGAAGATGGAGAAAGGATATTCTTAGCTTTTAAGATGACCCAAGCAAAGGAATGTGGGAGACTTCTATAAGGTGAGAATGACCTTCCACTGACGAACATCAAGGAAAGAGTGTTTTAGTTTTATAGCCATGGGCACTGTTCTGCCATTAACTAAATGAGCAAGGCTTTCTAAATCTTCCAAAAAAGAAACACAGTCATGTTCACACATGTAGTTCGCTGAGACCAAAGTGGGACTTCTGGCCTAAAGAACTGTAAAATAATAAATCTGTTTGATCCAGGTCACTAATTTTGTGGTAACTTGTATGGCGGCAATAGAAAATTTTCTCAGTCTTTAATAATGTTATTCTAATGATACTACTACCTTGCCTAAAATGAATCTTCAAAGGATCAAATTTTCATGCTTGGAGTAAAATATAACACCCCTCACAGATTCACCTATACCAACTACACCCGCTTCATTTCCCACTATTTCTGAAATTATGTCTTGCAATGAACTTATAAAAATAGTTTTGCTCTTTAATAATAGTTTAATAATTTTTCCATGTTATTTCCTCTGCTTAGAAAATCCTTCTAGTCTCTCTATGCACTTTTAATCTTCAAACAAGGTTTAGATCATATGTTGTCTTCTGTGTTAACTACTAATTCTTCCATGGACATTCTCTTTGCTCTTTCCTTTCAGACTCCATTGCAATTTGTTGGAACCCACACACTAACATATGTCTCAGTATGTTATAATAGATATACATTTATTTCCTTCAATAGATTGAGTTCCACAGGGAGGAATGGTTCTAGGGAAGAAAATATGGACTATGGACCCACTAACAAAAGACTCAAAAGACTGCTTGCTACAGAGCACTGTGATTAAAGGGCTCAATATCTTACTACTCTGACAGAGGGGTTTAATAAAAAATTTTTTAAAAAACTAGTTTTTATTACAATAAAGATATTAGATTTTTTTAGATAAGGTTAATTATTAAGTATTTCATTCTCAACTTTCAAACACAAACACACACACGCACACACACCACCACTTCTTATGTCTACCATGATTTAGAAGTACATTGACAGATCTTGTTTTATAGGTGATCTCTAATGACAAATAAACTAATCCACAATAAGACAGGAAATTGCAATTATTTAGATAAGCCTGATTATTTAAAACTTTTAGTTATATCTCACCATGGAATTAAAGGCTTAAGAAATTTAGATGCTAATCTGTTAGTCCCCCTTTATCTACTGGGTATATATTCCGAGATCTCCAGTGGATGTCTGAAATTGCAGACTCTATGTATGTACTAAACCCTATATACACTGTTTTTCCTATAAATATGTACCAGTGATAAAATTTAATTTATAAAGTAGGTACAATGAGAGATTAACAATAATAACTAATAATCAAATGGGACACATAATATATGGTAATAAAAATTAGGCAAATGTGTGCGTGTACTCTCTCTCTCATAACTAATCTGATAAACTAAACAGGTAAAAACTGACTAGCAGACAGGTTATTCATATACAGTGCTGGACAAAGGAATGACTCATATGCTAGGTGGGATGAACCATGACTGCCTGGGATGGTGCAAGATTTCATTATGCTACTCAGAAAAGCACACCATTTAAAACTTATGAATTGTTTATTTCTGGAATTTTCCAATTAATATTTTTGGACTGTGGTTGACCATGGGTAAAACCGAGAAAAACCGAGGAAAAGTGGAGACTGCTGTATTATTTTTATTACATATTGATGAGGCTTAAATATTAGAAAGAAAATAGTCATTTTTTTCCTACTGATGATTATTCTTGACAAAATATTTCTGGACATCTATGTTGATTTTTGCATAATTATAAGTTCGAGGTGTTAATATTACCGTTTGAAAAATTGGGATTTTAAAATTTCTCTTCTCTGTATAATTTATGACTCTATTTATATGAAGTCCAAGAACTGGCACACATCACCTAAGGTGGCAGAAACTAAAATATGCTGGCCTCATTGGGAAACATAGGCTGATTAGAAAGGGATAAGCAGAAGCAGAAATTATTGAGAATATTAAAATGATTTGATAACCCCAAAGCAACTAAGGACATTATTTGAATCATTTTATTGTTTTTATTTCTTCTCCCTTTTCATTACTTTTTCTTCTGGGCTGATGTGGCCCTTAAAGCAGAATGTTGATTATGGGAGTTTTACTGACAGGCTGCTCTTGTGGAAACCTTTCAAATACTTTCATTTTCCTTAATTTTGAGAACATTACACAAACCTGTGAATATTTGCATATAATAAATGCAGTATAAATGCTAAGTTAGTTCTTTTGTGTTATGTGTCACATATAGAGAGAAAAAATACAAGTAAGTAAATATCTCCATTCATTATTTCTTAGTCATTAACAGACTTTCAGTAAACATTTCTTTCAATAAGTATTATTTAAAATAAATGATGACATATAACTTCACTCACTTCAGATAAAAACTATTTGAACTAGCTCCCTATATTCTAAGAGCATGCTTCTGAAAATTGAAATATGAAACTACATACCTTGAAGTTACATTTTTGCCTTTGCAAATTGATGTAATTAATCAATAAATTTAAAGTAAAGTTAAAGAAGGTGATAATGACTTTGCCCATAGTAATAAAACTCATCATGTTGGAGAAGAAATGTGCAGAAACTGAAATGATTCAACAGCTCTAATTAAGGCAGTAGTGAGAAATGCAATTACAGGCAGAATGCCGAATGACCTAATTCTTCCTCGCTTTTCCACTTTTGAAGTAGCTTCACCAAATGAGTTGCCCTCTTCAGTGTTCTATGTTTATTTTTTAAACCCTGATGATTAATACTTAAAATGCAAGTGAAAAAACATAATAAACAAGTCATTTAAAATACCAATGCCTGATTACCCGAGTGTGCTTCATGTTGAATTAAATAATACATTGCTAATGTCACTGAGCAGAATATTAATTGTACGTATGAAACTTCCAGTATACAATATTCTGGCACTTGAGTTCAAAATTAAATTCAGTGTGATTGTTTTAAGGAGCTCCTCTTTGTTCTAGCCACAGGCTAATTCACCCTAATATAATTACATGAAACTGGGCCATACTTAAAATGACATACATACTTAAAACTAAAAGTAATGCATATCAAAGAAGAAATATCAGTTAGTAGAAGAAATGCTAAGTACTCATTCGTTTTTTTCATGGCTTTGTTATAGTTTAAAAGATATTGTCAACGAGGACCGCTTTAGACCCTGATTCTGCAAGCATTTCCAAAAGGAAAGGAACAGGGAATGAGATAAAATAAGGGTCAAGAATCATCAAGTCATAGGCTCCTAAAAGCATAAAGAAGAAGAGTTATTTCAAAGTCATTTAGCCAACCTCCATGCAAAGAGGTAACTTTGCCACACATTATTGCTTTCTGTGAACTGGCCAGATTTAAGCTCCCTGAGAGCAGGACCAAGTATCTTTGGTTTTCTCGATTTTGCAGCTTATTTTTCTGAAATGAGAATTAAGCTGTCCTTGCCTAAAACTGGTATAGAAGGAATATGAAAGAAATATGTTTCTCACTCTATGAGTAATTTTTTAGAACAGCATATGATAAATAGACTTTTGTTACAATATGATTTAACATATCAGACCTGAATAAAAAATATAGCCAGGAATAATTTCCTCTTGTTTATATTTCTTAGCCTGGCTTGTTAGCTTGTTTAATTTTTCTTGAGTGTTTTGCAAGAAAGACTTTTAGCGGGTAGGAGGCTGGCTATCTTTCATTGGAGGCCAAAGAAATGCGGACTTTTGTTCTGCAGCCTGTCTGGGAGCAATAAACTCGGAGAGAATAACTTAGAAGGTAAGTGATTAACTTCTCTTTCTTCCTAGAAGCACTCATTTATTCAGTCTTGTACCACAGCTCCAAACATAGTTCTTAGTATAATGAGAGATAAATAACTGTGTTCATAGAATACCATATCTTTATTGCCAGGAAACCATTGTTGCAGTGTCTCAATATGTTCCCAAAACGAATCCCTGATTTTTAAATACAAATACAGCAAATAGACCTATTTCTTTGTCTGCTAAAACCATAACACTGAACTTGAAAGCAAGAAATAAGAGATACTAAAAAGTAGGACTTTTTAGCTATCATTAGTAAATAATAATTATTATTATAATTTTATATTATCATTTTACATTATTAGATCATATGGACTTCATGAATATGTCATACTTTATGAAAGTCTTTTCCTTTTTTTGGACAGTTACATTTTGTGTTATGTATTGTTAATATTATCTACATAAATCTCTCTCTTTTTCAGGATATTACTTTAAATTTATACAAGTGAAAATACCTGGTAAAGATGCAGAAGCACTTGAAAAAGTCATGACACATAATGTAAACGTGCCAACTAGGTATAAAGTTTTATCCCGGCAATACAGTAACCACAACCATTTTCCCTGAAAATACTGGACATTATCTATTTTTAAAAGTCTTTAATATTTCTTTCTTTTTTTTTTTTACACCTACAGCACCTGGTCTTCCTAGGTGGTCTCCCATCCAAGTTCTAACCAGGCCTGATCCTGC
Organism: Pteropus vampyrus; assembly: GCF_000151845.1. Lineage (NCBI taxonomy): Eukaryota > Metazoa > Chordata > Mammalia > Chiroptera > Pteropodidae > Pteropus > Pteropus vampyrus. The sequence continues at coordinate 8,413,408 of NW_011888834.1, forward strand.
TTAGCTTCTGAGATCAGACGGGATTGGGCTTATTCAGGGCAGCATGACCATAGACTAAAAGTCTTTAATATCTCATAGGTAAAAATAGTAATATGTTCCATAAATTTGTGTTTGACCATTTTTTTTCCTTTTTTTTTTTTTTTCTATTTTAGTTATTGGTTGTTTGCTAGTTTCTCCCCCTCTCTCAATTTTCTATTTTGGAAATTGTCTTTTAAAAAGTTGGTAGTCTATGGTCATGCTACCCTGAATGCGCCCGATCTCGTCAGATCTCGGGAGCTAAGCAGGGTCGGTCCTGGTTAGTACTTGGATGGGAGACCACCTAGGAAGACCAGGTGCTGTAGGCGTTAAAAAAAAAAGAAAAAGAAAAAGTTGGTAGAATAAGAAAGGATTGCCTTTGTGTACAAAGCTCCGTTTTACCCCTAGTTTTTTATTTTCTTCAAATTTAAAAATCAGAAATTTCTAAGTTTTATATATTTAGATGCTTTTTTACATTTTTTAAAGATACATGCACACACTCACACTCATACACATTGAAAAAGTTAAATGAAATGATTGAGAAACAGCTTGAAAATCTTTATTCCAGGAACACCTCTAATTATCTCATCACTGGCATTTTATTTCACTATATCATCATGCCTATTTTATTTCTTTTTGGATTGCTTCTAAGATAAACTAGAGTCGATTATCAAATCACCATTTTAAAACATTAGAGAGCTTACTATCAAGCCTTATTATTTATTTCAAGAATACAAATAACCATGAGAAGCAAAAGAAGAGAAAGAGTTCTAAAACCATCAACGCTGGTTCCCAGATCCTTCTTTTCGGCACGTCAGTGCACTCTCTGGCATAGATTAGCATGTGAGGTCTCTAAGCAATATATGCTTACTTAAAACCATAATTGTTTTAATTCTATGGTGAGTGTTTCCATTTTATACTCTTATGGTTTCATAGCTTATGTGACATTTTTCTCCAGAGGTATGCCCCATACATCCATAGATTCAAGCTTTGTTTACTACAAGCAAACCTAAGCAGATCAGGAACATCCCACTAAAGTAGCCCACAGATTGAGACTCTCTCTTTAGAATATGCCATTAGTGTGTTTGCAAGGAGGTTTGTCATTTGGAAGTTTTTAAGGAATTTTGGCCACATCAACTACTTTCTTTCTTTCAAGCCATGTGAGTGAGCTTTGGTATGGTTCTTTCCTAAGCTGATCCTAGAAATGACAACAGCCCTGTCCAACACCTTACTGATAGCTCTTTGAGGGACCTGAGTCAGAGAAATCTAGCTAATATTTGCTCAGATTCTGATCTGTCTAAACTGTAAAATAAGAAACATTTGTTCTATTAAATGGTGACTTGTTACACAGCACTAGATAACTGATACATATTTTGGTACCTGGAAGTAGATCGTTGCCACAAATACGACCTAAAATGTGGGAATGGCTTTGTATCTAGGCAGAAGGTAGAGGATAACATGATTTTCCAGAGCTTGTTAGAGAAAGACTAAATTGTTTTGAAGAGACAGTAGAAATCTGGACTTTGAGGATGTTACCAGTGAGCGCTGAAAAAGAAGTAAATAAATGTTATTGGAAACTGGCAGAAAGGGGAATCCTTGACATGTAGTGGCAGAATGTTTAGTAACACTATCACATGCAGTAACTTGAAATGTAGAAAATGTGTCTAATGGACTGTAAGATGTAGCTAAGGAGATTTCCAAGCAGTATGTTGAAGGTGCCACTTGTTTTCTTCTTCCTGTCTGCTGTAAAACATGAAAGGAAAGCAACAACATCGAGAGCAGGATTGTTTAACAAAAGGAACCAGAATTTGTTGATTTTGAAAATTTTCAGTCTCTCCAACTGGCAAATGATTCTAAATCAAGAAATATTTTCTGAGAAAATATCAATTCCATCACACTGCTAAAAAAGCATGGTCGACAGATGAATTTGAGAGTGTTACTATCACATCTTTGGTCAAAGCTCTCAGAAAGATTACTTTTTGGTTTTGTTTGGCTTTATTATGCAGACAGGCTTCCTCTGGGTAGGGGAGGAGACAGATTCTCACAGCTCAGATTTATATCCTTCCAACTTATCAATAAATCACATCTTTCTTTGTGCTTTATTTCTTTATAAAATGGAGATAATCGTATCCAGCTCGCAAGGTTGCTGTAAAAATTGGAAGAGTTATACAATGGTTCCGAAGAGTAGCTGGCATATAATAAAACTTTCTTTGGCTCTCCAGACTGCTTCTCCCTTCAGTCTGGACTCACATCTGATTGCTTTTTTGAGATTTCCATTTGATGCCCAATAAGAATCTCAAATTAACATTTTCTAAAATGTGCCCCTGGTATCTTCTCCAAACATGCTTTTCTCATGGTTTTCTATCAGTGTACTCAATTTTTCTAGTTCAGGCCAAATCATCTTTGACTACTGTCTTTCTCTCCTATCCTACTTCGAATTTGTCAGCAAGTCCTGTCAGTTCAAGCACTCTGTCTAAAAAAAGTTTCTATGCTGATGGAAAGGAGCTATATATGTGCTGTCCTAGATGGTACCACAAGCTCTTGAGGCTACTGAGCCTTTGAAATGTGGCTAGCATAATTGAGGAACAAAATTTTTAGTTTTATTTCATTTTTAGTAACTTAAATTTAAATGACTGCACTTAGCCTTATTCGATGACACAAATATATCTTCAAAGTATATTTAGAATTTCAGCACTTCTGAAGAATTCCATTATGAAAATCCTAATCCAAGGCACCTTCTATTATCTTGTGATGTTACCAGCCTCTTTGGTGGTCCCTTCTTTCATCACTGCCATCTTCATGAAGCAGACAAAACAATCTTGTTGAAATCTATGTGACATCACAGCAGTACTTCCTCAAAGCCTTCCAGAGACTTCCTTCTCATTCAGCAGAAGTCCAAGTTACCACAGCCCCATGTCACATGCCTCCTTGTTACCTGATTTTTCATCTACTATCTCTTTTATTCACTTCACTATAGTTACATTGACCTTTGCATCATCAAGACCATTCCCAATAATTGCTTTTGTCTCTGATTTTTCTTCTTTCTGTGAAGTTCTTCCTCTAGGCTTCCACATAGTTTGCTCTTTTGGCTCTTTCCTCACATTTTCACTACATTTCTGTCTACACTTTTAAATTTTTCAATCCTCCCCCAACAGTTTCTATCACCTTCTTCTAATTTATTTTATTTTTATTTCTTAGCATGTTACTAACATTTGAAATATTTTACTTATTTATCGTTTTGTCTGTCTCTTTCATCAAAACAAAAGCTCTATGAGGGCAGTGATCTCCATTTGTTTTATTTACTGCTGAATTCTGAGTACCTGGAACTATGCCAGTGCATGATAGGTTTTCAATAAATATTTGTATCATTTAGGCAGATATGCTAATATTCTGCAAGACCTATATATATATGGACTCCTTTAGTCTTATAAATATTTGCCTACTATGGGTATATGTACATGACTTCCATCAATTAAAGTTTTCAAGCAAAAGATTTGAATTCTAACTAAAAAAACATGTACACACATCATCTGAAAACAATCATGATAATACTACTTTAAAGAAAACTTTTCATGGTATTTAAAGTCTCTCAAGCATGCTCCCTTGTAGACTCCTCCTATAGCAAAATATGTTTACTTATTTTAGACATAACTCATATGTAGAACATCAAGATAAACAAATGTTATGTTTCCATAATATACTGTTTTATACTATAATGTAAAACTTTTTCAAATTTAATGAAATAATGCTAAATCAACTCTCCCTTTAAAAGAAATCTTTTCTTGAAGTTTCTCCCTAACAGAGATATTAGTTCTTATGTTTGTTATGAAAAACATAAGTCCCAATGACTGTATTATCTTCTGAATTTGTTAGAATTATTTAAATATGAGAATATATGATAAAATATTATAATGTACTATTACTAAGATTTAAGAAAAGTAATTAGTTTTTGTTGATGTTCAGTTCCACTGCTGTCAATGCTTGCTTGCTTATAAATAAATTGATATTCAAAATCCTAAAGTGGTTGGAAGATAATTTCATTGAATTAATAAAACCCATAGTTCCCAAACTGCACCACGAGATATTTTAAATTTTCAAAAGAAACATAAAAACAACATCTGTGGGACACCATCCAGTCTCCTAGGTAAAGGTAGTTCACAATTTCAATGTTAGATCATGATACATTCCTCTCAATGATGCCGTATCTTTATAAAACTGGTTATTTCTTTTTTTCTATAATAAAAGCCAAATACTGTCAGAAAATCAGCATGAGACAAACCATGAAAATGGCAATGTCCAGTCAGATTTCAAGGATTGAGAAGTTGTGTGGCACATATAACCCATTAGTAAATGATTGTGGTTATTTAAAAATAAAATAATTTTTTTTTTTCTAAACAGTGTGTACTGTTTTGTACTTGACTACTAAGTTGTTTGGATATTAAAACTTATAAGTTGTGTAGCTAGCTACTTAATAAATTAAACTGTTAGGGATTTCTTTTGCCCTAGGGGCACTGTAGAAATATTACTGATAGAAATTTTGAGAACCTGTGGAGTCAGATTATTTGTTTTCCATTTTTACTTTTGTTATTTACTGAAATTCAGGTTTTAAAAATGTTTTTTCAGTTTTATTGTGATATAGACATATATCACTGTATAAGATTAAGGTATAGAGTATCATGCATACTGTGAAAAGTTTAGTTAGCATCCATCATCTCAGATAGATCCAATATAAAGAAAAGGCAAAGAAAGAAAAAAATAAAATGTACTTGTTAGGAGAACTCTTAGGATCTCTCTCTTAACTTTCATACATATCATACAGCAGTTTTAACTATCATCATTATGATGTGCATTATCTCCCTAGTATTTATGTGACTTGTAACTGGAAGTTTGTATCTTTCGAATCATCTTCCTTCAGTTTTTAATTTTTACAACTCTAGGAAATATTTATAGGAAAATGGTTTGATGAAACTGTTAATATTGTAAGAAGTACTTATGAAAGTGAATTTGTGGTCCTGACCACTTTCCATTTGTTTATCACTAATAGAACTTGGAAACAATATTCAATTTGGATTTGTAACAAAAGATGACCAAAAATAGTGAGGTTTTAGTTTCAGAAAAACATCAAAACATTGTTTTAAACTCTTTGACTTTAACGAAACCCAATTAAATTCTGCCAAGGCACTCTTTTACCCTAATTTTTTAGAATCTTGTGTATTTGTGAAGAAATATAATCCTTATGTTACTGATTCATTTACACTTAACTCATCAAAATGTTCGCTAAATGCTACAGCATTTGATATCCAAATAGCTTTATAAGAAGCTACATCTGGAAATTCTAAAGTTTTATAAATCACTCTTGAACTTCTTTTCTTTAAACCAGAAAGTCACATTTTCCCAAAACTTGTAGTACTGGAACCTCAATTTGACTTTAATTTGATATAGTTTAGAAAACAAGTGGAACAAACTAGTGACACCTTTCTGAGTGTTCCTCTTTTAAGCCATTTTAACATGGTAGGTTTGAGCTGCCCTTAATGGAATATTCCTTCAATAATTAAAACCTAAGTAATAGTTAAATATTTTATATACACTGTCATTTAATGGAAATACTTCCACTCTGAGAATGAAAAAAATTGCATCTTAATCAATTTGCCAGCTCTCTTAGTAGATGAATTTAACATAATAAACCATATTGGCTAATTAGTTATCTTATTTTTCATTAGTAAAATCTTAAAAACCAAAAAGTTGCCTCTGTCATAGTATTTTAAGTATAATAAATGTTTATGCCCTCAAAAACATGTCCCGCAGCAAGCAATAGTTAACATGTTAAAAAATAAAAACTTTTAAAAATATGTGAGCTCATATCTGCAAAAGAATTGTTTGTTAATCACATTGTGTTATTTGACCTAACATTTTAGTGTTTTCAACATAAGGCATTAATGAAATAAAATTAAACTTTAAGCAAATACTAAATGTGAGTAATCATTTCTATTCAGTAATCGGCTCACTAAAACAATGTGTATTTCCCTTAGATACACAAAGACTGTGTAATAACATCAGGATATTTATTAGGTTAAACCACATAAAGTTGTTACTTTTAGGTTAAAAAATGGTCAAATATGGGCAATTTCACATGATAGAACTTGTATCTGGTAATAAATATGACAATATGGATAGTATTGTCTCCAGAAGAATTGCTTTAATAAGTCTAGTTTACATATTTTTAAAAGGCTGTTATATTATTTTTATATTTTTCTAATCTAGATGTTTTCTTAGAAATCAATCTGAAAATGGCATCAAATCTTTTTAGTTCTTCAAGTCTATCGGTCAAGATAGGCAGGTTCTGTATTCCCCCCAGATGTCGGTGGATTAAAAAATAATAAACTTAGTTTTCACTTGAGCTACCTGTCTGCTCTGCATCTGTTGTCTTCAGTCTGGCCCTAAGCTTATGGGCCAATGACAGTCATGGAGGCAGAGGGAAACATGATGAAGGACAAATCGGCTCATAAAACTTCTACTGGTAAGTCAGACAGTTCGCTTCTGCTCACATTTCATTGGCCAAAGCAATTTACATGACATACCATATCTATGAAAGTAAAGAAACACAATCCTGCCAGGTGCCCCAAAAGTGAGAGAGGAGAATTGGAGTTCTTACCTTATGTAAGATCCTCCTCAGAATGCAGACCTTCAGTGATGTCTGATGTTATTCCAAGCACAATGAAAAAAGATCTGTAAATATTAATAAAAAATGGATGTTGGAGTTCTAAAAATTCACTATGCATAAAATCTAGTAAAGCAGGAATAAAAATGCTATGTAGGATGAGGAAAGTATATTTGTATCACTATTTTATTTGGACAAACTAACTTTTCTAGGCTTAGATAAGGTTAACACATACTGCAATAGGATAGGATCATATAAACCAGTGGATGTAATCTGAAACAGAGTGAGATGATGATGCTTTATGAAGCCAAATATATTGTTGACTGTGGCTTGCCATTGCATCAGTCCCAAATAGTCAATTGGCCGACACCGATTCAATCGATACTCGGGAGGGGTGGGAAACAATCAAGCCAGTTATCTGACTTTAGGCTTTGTGTGCGGAGGGATTTATTGTATGTTTACATAGACACACTCTCATATACATTTTTCTTTCCCTTATTATTATTATTATTTTTTTGGCTTTTATTTGCAGTTATAGGCTCTCAGCACACTACATAGCCAGGACCATAAATAAGACTCCACCACAAAATTTAGCATTTTGTTTTGTAAGAAAGCAAATTGTAAACATAAGATAATCAAATAATTCATATGCTAGTAGGACTAGATTCCTTAAGGAAATAATTTTTACATGAGACAAAAATTTTCAAGAAAAAAATTATGAATAATAAAAAAAAGTTAATTTACACAAATTGGACCATGATTAATAAGTAAAGATTCAAATGAAATACTTTAGAGGTAGAACACTAAATTTATTTAAATTAATCAGTTAACCAATTTGAATGATTTTAAAGTAACAATTAATGGCACATTTAAGAATCTTATGAGCATCAATATTGTGATACTCTAACTTTCTAAGTAAATAATTTGAGAATTAATTTTAATTTCTTAATTTAGAATGTCAGATCAAACACAGTGGTAGTATCACTAACTGCTCCTAGTGTCATTATAAAAGGACAAAAGACTAAATCGATGCTAAACCCAAGGTAACACAGGTCATTTTCTCTAGCACATAGCTTTGTTTTGTTTGGTTTAAAAGACATCTGATATTGTTATAGGCTGGAAAGTTGACTTATTAGAAAGGAATGCTTAGAGACCACCTCGCTGCCATGACAGATTATCAGATTAGTCCAGCAAGCAACAGGGAACACACAGCTTTAGGGAATCTGTATATTGATGTTCTCGTTAATTTTATTCATTCTGATCTGACCATGTTCATTTTTCTTTTTGAGTGTAAGTACTTCACATGGAAGAAAGAAAAACATTATGAAAACATCATACAACATTAAGGAGTAATTCAAATACTAAATATTAAATTTATTATAGTAAATATAATATTAATGTAAATATAATGGCAAAAGTATAATACAAAATAGCCAATGAAATTTTTTATAAAAGTACTTCTTTAATAAGTTATAATTTATTAATGGCTACATATTTGACAGTTTTCCCTTATAGCTTAAGTTTTTGCAAAAGGAATTTTGATCATTTTAAACAAATTTATTTTCCATAATTGAGTCTCTCCCTACTGGATAAGCCCAGAAATATTTTTATATTCTTCATTTCTTTTCAACTTCTTTTCTTGGCATCTACCTTTTATCATCCTGTTCTCCAGATGGCAGGTCCTTGCCTGTAAGCCATGGCTCAAATATTCTGATATTAACTTTTCTAGATCCTTCCCATAATATATGCTCTTAACCACAGTGTTTTATCGAGCTCACTCTAGGCTTTGTGGCTTCTGTGGCAGGACTGTCTGGAGATATTATTTCACTTCAAAGGCCTAAATCAATTCTTTCTCAACAGTAGCCTCCAAGATCCAATTTTCTCACTCCCGCTAAGCAAGAGATCAAATCAATGATTTTACCACCTGTTTAGTTGTTTTTACATTCACATTTTCTTCAATATGTTTTTAATGTGCCTAACATGCCAGCAGGATTATAGCTAAGTTTCTGCATTTACCTGTCTAGTGCAATTTCATCTATTATTCAAAAAACATTTCCCATACACTTTATTTTTTTCATATTTTATAATTTGTGCTTTTTATACATTACATAACTAAATTAAGCTAAAAGTTAAATTTAGTAAGCTATCTGAAAAATGATCACTCTAATTTTTAAAATTCTTTTTATGAAGAGTTTATCAAATAGACAACAATCTCATATTTTTGTGGATTTATGATTTATTTTTTACCATACGTATATTTTAACATTAGGAAAAATTGTTAACTTTATTATTACGAAAGATGAAACAATTAGATGATATGCACTTAATTTGATTTTCACCTTTCGATATACAACATTTAACCTCTTTAACACAGAGCTTTCTGCTTTTAGGAAGAGTTTTTGGCATGATTTCATATTGTCTATTAGTTCCTTATGTACATTGCTTAATAGGAGAAGTAATATGGAACCCTTGCCACAAAATATCATGGAGCCATTTCTCTTGCATTTGTACCTGAATACCTAGGGATTGTCTGTACTTTTCTTAGCAACCTCCAACCCCAATCTCTGACCCCACCATGGACAGTACTCTTCGCAACAGAGAGATGTCTGTTATTTTCATGAGCTTTAATTGAAAGAAATGTACAGCTTATAATGAGAGAAACTCTTTTCTACTCTCATTTTAGGAATAAATTTTATTGGAGCTGAGATAAACATTGTGTTCCTAAAAGAAGTTTCATTTAAAAGGTGAAATTGAATCAAAGAAATAAATATTTATAAAACATTAAGATTTAGACTTTCTAATGGATGCAAATATATTTTTCTTTTTCTTTTTCCCCTTTTTCCAGTTCTACAAGATGGTGATTTTTTGGCTTAATGCAATATCATAAATAAACGCATGATGAATTTAAACAATAAGTCACAAAGCTACTTTCCAGCATTATTTTTAGATTGCCCTTGAATCTCTCCATCTTTATGTTAAACTTCATTCTAATACATAGGCAGGACAAGAAGATTGATGTAATTACTTGAACAGAAACAAAGAAGGCTTTGCCATAGCTGCAAATGACATTGATGCCAAATCACTACCCTGGCACTGAGTGATGAGTGCTCTGCAGATAAGAGGTTGAAGCACCAAAAAACATCATTTAGAGAATAATCCCAGGGAACCATAGCAGCACTTCAGATGCTCAGACATTCTTTAAGAAAAGATAAATTGGTAGTCACGCACTCAAGTAATTTATGACTAAAGGCAAATAAAATAGTTTGAAGATCTTCTATGTTTCTTTCCCTTTGAAGGAAAAATGACATTCATTTAACAATAGGAGGAAGTATTATGGTAAGAATCAAAAATGGAAGGGGAGAAATTGCAGCAACTCACAGGATAAGATTAAATGTTTACGCAATACTTTGGTATCTAATTAACTATGTGAATGAATAACCAAACTTAATGTAGTTGAAGTTTATTTGGTTGATTTTCCTACTAGTAACAATTGAGAAGTTTTTAACAAAAAGCAGCAAGTGAAGCTGATGCTGTTTAGATGTTGAGAGTTATAACACAGGCTTGAGTCATTACCCTTAATGCTCTGACAACTTCCCATATATCGATGAAATTTTAACAAATTCATAACCATTTTAGACTAGTTTCTTTAAATTAGTAGGAAAATTG
>NW_011888834.1:8423796-8428287 GCF_000151845.1 Pteropus vampyrus
CATTTAACCTCTTTAACACAGAGCTTTCTGCTTTTAGGAAGAGTTTTTGGCATGATTTCATATTGTCTATTAGTTCCTTATGTACATTGCTTAATAGGAGAAGTAATATGGAACCCTTGCCACAAAATATCATGGAGCCATTTCTCTTGCATTTGTACCTGAATACCTAGGGATTGTCTGTACTTTTCTTAGCAACCTCCAACCCCAATCTCTGACCCCACCATGGACAGTACTCTTCGCAACAGAGAGATGTCTGTTATTTTCATGAGCTTTAATTGAAAGAAATGTACAGCTTATAATGAGAGAAACTCTTTTCTACTCTCATTTTAGGAATAAATTTTATTGGAGCTGAGATAAACATTGTGTTCCTAAAAGAAGTTTCATTTAAAAGGTGAAATTGAATCAAAGAAATAAATATTTATAAAACATTAAGATTTAGACTTTCTAATGGATGCAAATATATTTTTCTTTTTCTTTTTCCCCTTTTTCCAGTTCTACAAGATGGTGATTTTTTGGCTTAATGCAATATCATAAATAAACGCATGATGAATTTAAACAATAAGTCACAAAGCTACTTTCCAGCATTATTTTTAGATTGCCCTTGAATCTCTCCATCTTTATGTTAAACTTCATTCTAATACATAGGCAGGACAAGAAGATTGATGTAATTACTTGAACAGAAACAAAGAAGGCTTTGCCATAGCTGCAAATGACATTGATGCCAAATCACTACCCTGGCACTGAGTGATGAGTGCTCTGCAGATAAGAGGTTGAAGCACCAAAAAACATCATTTAGAGAATAATCCCAGGGAACCATAGCAGCACTTCAGATGCTCAGACATTCTTTAAGAAAAGATAAATTGGTAGTCACGCACTCAAGTAATTTATGACTAAAGGCAAATAAAATAGTTTGAAGATCTTCTATGTTTCTTTCCCTTTGAAGGAAAAATGACATTCATTTAACAATAGGAGGAAGTATTATGGTAAGAATCAAAAATGGAAGGGGAGAAATTGCAGCAACTCACAGGATAAGATTAAATGTTTACGCAATACTTTGGTATCTAATTAACTATGTGAATGAATAACCAAACTTAATGTAGTTGAAGTTTATTTGGTTGATTTTCCTACTAGTAACAATTGAGAAGTTTTTAACAAAAAGCAGCAAGTGAAGCTGATGCTGTTTAGATGTTGAGAGTTATAACACAGGCTTGAGTCATTACCCTTAATGCTCTGACAACTTCCCATATATCGATGAAATTTTAACAAATTCATAACCATTTTAGACTAGTTTCTTTAAATTAGTAGGAAAATTGCGGGATGAAATCAAATAATACATATGACATTTCTGTGCTAATTATAAAGTAATATAAGCTCTGCTAACTTCAAATGAGCTTTCTTTTGATATCTGTTGATATCTTGAAATTGCGACAATTTCATGTGGCTTAATTTAAATATCCTTGGATTAGTCTTAAACATATTTTGAGTATTCTGTTTCTCACTTAATGATATAATCAGCATTTAAAAACAGTTCCTAAAAGGTGGTATCTTACTGCATATTAACTTCCAATTTATATAATTTTTGATATATTGACTTTATAGTAATTTTCATACATTTCATTTTTTTTTAAGCAACAAATTTCTAACATTGTAGAATACAGTCGCGTGTTACTGGACACAATAGTTTTCTCTGAGTTTTGTGTTGTGATACAAGGTACTCAGGCCAAAATAAATATTGATGATAGCCCCAAAAGTTACATTCTAAAAGCCCTAAATTCTAACATGACTATGTTTGCAGACAGGACCCATAGGTTTTAATGTTAAATAAGGTCATAAGAGTGGGACACTAATCTGATAGGATTAATCCTTTTAAGAAGAGTCACCGAAGAGTTTTCTCTCTGTCTTTCTGTGGAGGAAGACAACTAGAAGGAGGTTATCCATAAGCCAAGGATATCTCTACTAGGAACCAAATTGCCTGGAACCTTAAACATGGACTTCTCAGCCTCCAGAACTGTGAGAAATAAATTGCTGTTGTTTAAGCTATCTATCCAGTATATGATATTTCATTATGGCAGCCTGAGGAGATTGTGACATTGCGATAGAAGCATTTAATAGAATGTTAAGGACAAAGGAATTTGTAAAAATAGAAAATCAATATTTTTTTCACTTCTCTACTGCACAGTGATAAATGTTAACTCTTGTTCTCACTGGAAGAAGATGAACCATCCTCGGAATTTTCTTCAACAATTCTAAAGATAATTCGGCAGACATGTTTTGAAAATTTCAAATTTCAAGGTAAACACTAAACTTATCACACAACGTTTGCCTTAGTTTAAGTTTTTTTCCTAATTATTTATGTTCAGAAAAACAATTGCTACTACATTCTGAATCTAAACCATTAGAGTAAGGCTTACCTACCACCATGCTATTTTTGTTAACTGATTTTATTTATGTAGTGGAGTGGTAAGAGTAAGTCTATCTACTTATATAAAGTTGGTCATGGTTCAAGTTGGCAAAAATGTTCAAAAGGAACTTTGATGAGGGCATAGGTAGGATAAGAGTACCAGAAACCAATTAAATATGCAAGCATTTCTTTTTCAATTACCGATATGTGTAATTTATCAAGCAGTTTTAGCAGTATGTTTGCCAAAAAAATAAAACAACTTTGCTGACAAATGTCACAGAGTTAAGAGTCCATTAATGAGCTTCTTTTAGAAATTGGTTTCTTTCAACTTGATCAGCCATGTCTCTTTGGATGATTTAGTTCCTTATACCTTAAAATCCAAACTAGGAGGTATAGTATAAATCACTAAAATACAATTCTTCTTAAATTACATATTACTGCTTAAAAAGGGACATGATTATTCCCTCTGCATTAGAGAACCCAAGAGCCACTTTAAATTTTCTTTTAAATTCTATTTCTTCCTTTGGCATATGTCTACTTAGGCAATGGCATACATGAATGATCTCGTGTAGACAAAGAATTCTTCTAAGCAGAGAGGAGAGATAAAAACAGAGATGATGTCATAGACTAAGACCATATTTTAGAAAAAACAGAAAAGGGGTGTTTTCATTTTGTTTTACCATAATTCGACCTGAGCAGTCTATCTTCAATACATGGATGTAGCAACAGCACTGACACCTACATATTGATAAGCTCTAAGTAAGCACTTTACATGCATTCTTTTCTTGGTCTTCACACATTTTATTAGGTTGTTAGTAGTATTACCACAAATTTAAAGGTAAGAAACTGAGATTTAGAATTATGTAACTTTTCTCTTAGTAACACTATTAATGGTGGTGCCAAAGCTCAATTTCAAGTCTATCTGGTTGGAATGCCAATGTTAACTTGCTTTTTTATACAGACTGCATAGAAACTGGTCTCTTCACTAATATTAGGCTAACGTTAGCAAGCACTCCATAAAAAGATAGGTAGGTCTTATGTGTGCAAAATACACACGTGGAAAAATATACTTTAAAACTAACAGAAAGCAAAAACGAATTCTCCTTATCATTTACACTAAACTTTTCATTTCAATGATTTCTAGTATTCTTTTCCTTAGCTACTTGCAGTATGATTTGACAACACTGATATGGCAGCAGATCTACCAACTTGAGTAGGTCTGGTTCTGGGGGAACCAATCCAGCTCTAGATGATAAAATGCACTGAGTCTGGTGAGCAGAATAAAGAGTTTCAAGCAAGTTCGTCAGCAAAGGTCTGAGATAAAGTAGTTGGTTTCCCAGTAGATGGCAGCAAAAGCAAAACAAGAGCAGGCAGTCTGACAAGCTGGGTGACTGGGCAGAATCGAAATCAAAGAGATTCATCAGTAGGTAATAGATCCAGAGGCAAAAACAAACAAACAAAAAAAACTACAAAAAACAATGATTCAGAACTCCAGTCTCCGGATAACTTGTCTATTATGAGTAGACTAGGGAACAAGATCTAAAATGAAAATAAGAAAATGTGGCAAGAAATGTTCCTTATCACATAGTCTATGTTGACTTAACTTGGGAAGCTAAGGGAGATCAGGTTTGAGGATATCCATAGTTACAACAGTTCAACATCTAGAGGCAAGATAACAGCACATGTGACTAGAAATAAGGCCAAATAATAAGAGTAGAATCTATTAAATAACTTTTGTCATAACAGAAACTAGATGGTAACTGGATACCAAAAGAGTCTTATATCAACATAAAATCTATAAATACCTTTTTAAAAATTTCCAGTCGGTTAATCTCTATTCCCTCCTACTACTCTAATCAAGAGCAGTTTTACATGTCGATTATAGCACACAAATACACATTCTAACCTTTACTTCGGTTCCTTTCTACTTGTGTGGTTATACTGTCCCTTCCACTCCCCGTGTCTTTCCTTTCTTTGTCTTTACTTTGCATCCCACTTTTACCACTCTTTCCCTTTTGTGAAAGTTTCTCATTATTTTCTTGCTGTCATATTGCATCACAGCAGCACTTATCATGGCAAAAGGCAATCTA
>NW_011888834.1:8428337-8438300 GCF_000151845.1 Pteropus vampyrus
GTGTAGACAAAGAATTCTTCTAAGCAGAGAGGAGAGATAAAAACAGAGATGATGTCATAGACTAAGACCATATTTTAGAAAAAACAGAAAAGGGGTGTTTTCATTTTGTTTTACCATAATTCGACCTGAGCAGTCTATCTTCAATACATGGATGTAGCAACAGCACTGACACCTACATATTGATAAGCTCTAAGTAAGCACTTTACACGCATTCTTTTCTTGGTCTTCACACATTTTATTAGGTTGTTAGTAGTATTACCACAAATTTAAAGGTAAGAAACTGAGATTTAGAATTATGTAACTTTTCTCTTAGTAACACTATTAATGGTGGTGCCAAAGCTCAATTTCAAGTCTATCTGGTTGGAATGCCAATGTTAACTTGCTTTTTTATACAGACTGCATAGAAACTGGTCTCTTCACTAATATTAGGCTAACGTTAGCAAGCACTCCATAAAAAGATAGGTAGGTCTTATGTGTGCAAAATACACACGTGGAAAAATATACTTTAAAACTAACAGAAAGCAAAAACGAATTCTCCTTATCATTTACACTAAACTTTTCATTTCAATGATTTCTAGTATTCTTTTCCTTAGCTACTTGCAGTATGATTTGACAACACTGATATGGCAGCAGATCTACCAACTTGAGTAGGTCTGGTTCTGGGGGAACCAATCCAGCTCTAGATGATAAAATGCACTGAGTCTGGTGAGCAGAATAAAGAGTTTCAAGCAAGTTCGTCAGCAAAGGTCTGAGATAAAGTAGTTGGTTTCCCAGTAGATGGCAGCAAAAGCAAAACAAGAGCAGGCAGTCTGACAAGCTGGGTGACTGGGCAGAATCGAAATCAAAGAGATTCATCAGTAGGTAATAGATCCAGAGGCAAAAACAAACAAACAAAAAAAACTACAAAAAACAATGATTCAGAACTCCAGTCTCCGGATAACTTGTCTATTATGAGTAGACTAGGGAACAAGATCTAAAATGAAAATAAGAAAATGTGGCAAGAAATGTTCCTTATCACATAGTCTATGTTGACTTAACTTGGGAAGCTAAGGGAGATCAGGTTTGAGGATATCCATAGTTACAACAGTTCAACATCTAGAGGCAAGATAACAGCACATGTGACTAGAAATAAGGCCAAATAATAAGAGTAGAATCTATTAAATAACTTTTGTCATAACAGAAACTAGATGGTAACTGGATACCAAAAGAGTCTTATATCAACATAAAATCTATAAATACCTTTTTAAAAATTTCCAGTCGGTTAATCTCTATTCCCTCCTACTACTCTAATCAAGAGCAGTTTTACATGTCGATTATAGCACACAAATACACATTCTAACCTTTACTTCGGTTCCTTTCTACTTGTGTGGTTATACTGTCCCTTCCACTCCCCGTGTCTTTCCTTTCTTTGTCTTTAGTTTGCATCCCACTTTTACCACTCTTTCCCTTTTGTGAAAGTTTCTCATTATTTTCTTGCTGTCATATTGCATCACAGCAGCACTTATCATGGCAAAAGGCAATCTAAGCAGCAGCTGGAGAGCCCAGGAGATCCTGTCATAGGTGCCAACTGGTAAGGAAAAGATGGATAGAATCCACTCTTCTGTGTGCTTCCAGTATCATTTTCTAATTCCATGGCAGTGGAACTGGGCTATATCTATTAGTGATAACATTTTCTATTAAATTATTTAAAAAGGATTTTTTCTAGAGCACCTAGAGATGCTACGTTATATTCATAAAGAATAAATATTACCTATGTTTTTAGGAAGTTCTTAGCAAAATAAAATTCAGCTTCTGTGCACTTCGCCATTTAGGGTATTCGGTAGAAGGGATTAACAACAGGGAAGAAACAAAAAAAAGATAAACATGTCTTACCCCACTAATTTAACATTTTTCTATGTTTCCATTTTAAAGAGTCTGCTAGCATCTTCAGCATGAGTAACATATGATTGAAATACCTAAAACAATACTGACATAATCATAGTAAGATGTATATAAAGTATATCCAGTAAAGTTATCAGCTTTACATTGTTGATCTATACATCTACCATAATGACAGTGTATTTTATCAATGGCAATGATATTGAGGGAATTCAAGTCCTTGAATCCAGAATTCCATATTTTCCTTAGGTTTAGTGTGTTTTTTTTTGTTGTTTCTTTTTTTTTTAAGAGAGGCACTAAATTTTCACGTAGCATCCTCTAAACAGACATTACATTTCTAATTAGTAACCTTGATATTTCCAAACAATTTTCAAATATTTCACTATAACTATATGAGAAAAACCTAGAGATAATAGTTAAACCATTTTGACAAATTAATGGAAAACATAAATTGGTCCTCTTCCATCAAATTTAGTCCTTAATTTCTTTTTTACTATTTGCTTACTTGAAACAATAGAGTATGTAGAATATTGGATTCTACAATTTAATATTTACAATTTTTTTTTCTTTCACTGGTATATGCATAGTCTGGTTGAGTTGACTGATTTCAAGTCTAAATAAACAGCAAATTTTTTTATACATTACAACAAGGATCAACAAACTTTTTCTGTAAAGGGCTAAATAGTAAATATTTAGGCTTTGGGGACATATGGCCTCTAACTACTTAACTCTGCTATTATAGCAGGATAGCAGCCATAGACAGTATATAAACAAATGAGTATGCCATGTTCCAATAAATCTTTATTTACAAAATTAGGTAACAGGCTGGATTTGGTCCACAGACTGTAGTTTCTGACCTCTACATCAGAATTTCTCTCTTTCACTGCTTCTGACCTTAAACTGTTTCACAAAAATTATAGGCAGAAATATATATGTATGTATATATATGTAACTTTTATGTGTGTATATATATAAACTTTTGTGTGTGTGTATATATATATATATATATACACGTATATATCAAACTTTTATTATCACATTAAATAGTTGTACATGTTTGTACTCCTGATATCTTTGCAGTTTTATGTAGGTGTTTGTGGTCATCTGACTCACTCTTCTATAGTTTTACAGATAGCAAGCACTGTTTGGCCTAATGGCATTGTTAAAAAAGAGGGGGGAAAAACCTATTTTCCATAACCATTTCCTCTTCCTTAATTTTCTATATAAAACAGTCTCACAGAAGATCAAAGCCATTTATGGAATCATGCAAAGTTAGACGAGAAGGAACTCAGTAGGCGTTTAGTTTAAGGTCCTGTTTTGCAGATGAGGATATTGGGATAAAAGAATTAAGTGATCACCCAAGTCAGTCTAAATAGGGAAAACAAAACAAACACACACAATTCCCAAGCTGAAGTCAAGCCATTATATATTTAGTAAAGTATAAGGAGCATATTTCTTCCCCATTTTAGCAATACAGGCTGCACACTCACATCTTTACAAAGCATACCTCTAACAAACTCTCAGTAGATGAAACCAATTCACTTCTGTAAATCTCTGTCATCTATTCAGAGAAAGGAACAACCTAACTCTGATCTGAATGTTGGAGGAACGCATTGGTTGTGAACAATGAAGACAGGTCTTCTAGAAAAGCCAAAGTCAGTCTAGTTTTGATTATACTGTTTGTGTGTCTGTGTGTGTCTGTTTTCCCCTGTGAGCTTGTGGAGATGAGCAAAATGTGTGTGGAATGTGATCTCCAGGAGGGTACCAGAAGCTGGATGTGAGGTTGCTAGGCAATTTTCCCTATTGTTTTAAACAAACCGCACAGGGCTGGCAGCAGCTGTCAGAGTTCCTGGCTCTTAAGAATAACAGAGCTGAAAAACACAAAGAACAAAGGTCTTCTACAATAAATGGCAATAAATAACAGGAACTTTCTATGCCAGTAAATGCAGGCACTTGGATGTTAAAGCAATTAATAAGGTTAACAAACACAAGAGGTCATTTGAATTCTATTTGTTGTCAAATACTTTTTCCCTCCAGACACTTTAATTTAAATGGTAAGACAATCTGAAAAAAGAATTGTAGAATATGATTTTAATAAATTCTTCCTTTAAAATCACCATTTTCTTGCTCATTTATTTTTTATTTTATTTGTGGAGAATTTCACCTCAGGGACAACAGTATAAACCTTACTTTGAGTACATTTCAAGACCTTAATAAAAACAAATTCTACAATTTATGTTAAAAACAATCACACAACTGTACTATCACCGTAAGACTCTTTTTTTTTTAACCCCTTTATTATGTATACCCATTCCTTTGCTCATTCTCTCTTCATCATTAAGGTGATTATATAAGGTTACACATGGAACAAACTTAAATAGAGCTACACACACACACACTCAAGATAATGTATAACTGTTGAAATCTGAATAACCTCTATGGGTTGTATTATTGTCAAATTTTTGGTTGTGACAGTGTACAATAGTTGTGTAAGAGATTGCCATTGATAGAGGCTGTGATACATAAGACTTATTGGTACATTGCTTTGCAACCTCCTGTGAATCTAAAATTATTTAAAAATAAAAAGTTTTCATCTATGGCCATGCCACCCTGAATGTGCCTGATCTCATCTGATCTCAGAAGCTAAGCAGAGCCGGGCCTGGTTAGTACTTGGATGGGAGACCACCTAGGAATACCAGGTGCTGTAGGCGTAAAAAAACAAAAAAAAGTTTTTAAAAACCAAACAGGTTTTTAACTTTTTAACATTTCAAAATTAGAGCTTTTTTCCTTAAACAATATATCCTAGTCTTATTGGTTTAATTCATACCAATGTGTAAATGATTCCATCCTTCCTTCAGTTAATTTGTGCTTAGGCATTTATTTCAAAATAATTTGAAAGGTATAACTCAAATTATCTGCTAATCAATTTTTTTCGACATGCTGCTTGGCTTAAAAGTCAATTAGATAATTATTTTTTTAATCTATTTATGGAGTCTAAACCATTGGAAAATCTAAAATTAAGGATCATTCTGAATGGAATAAAGACTGTATACATTAATAAACGAGTCTTTTCAAAACAACGTTCTTTGTTTTTCCAAGTGTGTGTGTGTGTGTGTGTGTGTGTGTGTGCATTTTAACATTTTATTTAGTATAAATACAGATATGGGAAATTACCAAGATAGTACACAGAAGTTCCATGTACCCTTCACTTAGTCCTCCCCAGTGATTACATCTTGTATAACTATAGTCAAAATCAGAATCAGGAACTTATATTGGTACAGCGTGTATGCATAGTTATATCCCACTTTAACACATATGTATAGATTCTTGTAACCACCACATCCATTAAGATTCAGAACTATGTCATCATCACAAAAAACTACTGGTATAGACATTTTACCAATTCACATGAAGTGTAGAAATTTCACCTCCTTTCAAGTCCCTCAATCTTATATGTTTATCATATAATTGTCTTAAATATTTCCTTACATATATTGATTTCCACATCAGACAATGTTGTGCCTTTTCTGTCAAATATATAATAAAATACTCAAGAAGAGAAGAAAAATAAATTGTATTTACATTTACTCTTTCCATTATTCTTTTCTCTTTCTTGATGTTTCAAAATTCTTTTTAAAAATTGTTTCCTTTCTGTTCAAAGAATTTCCTTTTGCCTTGCTTTTAGGGAAGGTCTACTAGGGACAAATCCTCTTAGTTTCCTTCATCTAAGAATGTCTAATTTCCCCTTCATTCATGAAGGACATTTCTGCTGGATATAAAATTCAGGGCTGATAATTCCTTTCTTTTAGCATTTGAAAAATGCTGTACCACTTCTTTCTTGCCTCCATGAATTTTTTCCCTGCAGGCAAGGTACAATTTTTTGCTGTTTTTAAGGTTTTCTTTTTCTTTACTTTTTAAAAGTTTTATCGTGATGTGTTTGGGTGTAACTGTACTATTACTTAGAATACTTACATATATATTTACTTTTGAAATATTATCCATGAAATCCAAACATATAGCAAGTAAAAGTCATTAAAATTGCTAAATTCAAAAAGCATATTATATATTACAAAACTCAGATTTTACTTATTTTTTCTATTCTTAACCTTTTTGTTCTAATTTGTTTTTAGGCATTTAGAAATTTATGATGCAGGAAAGGTTAAATAGAAAACAATTACTTCTTTGTTACTAACAACAATAATACCTAAAAGGTTTTCTTATATTTTCAGTGAACAGCTATTTTACTTTTTTAATTTCAAAACAATGAGCCTCTCAGTTCAGATCTTTGGTTTCTTTCTTTGCCCTCAGTGTCATTCTACCACTACAGACGAGCAGACAATTAATTCTGAAACAGAATGTTTATAGGCAAGAACAAAGTTTTTTAAAGCCTTACTCCATTCCCTCTCTGAGTTTAAATAGATCAAGTAAGGTTCTGAATCTGAGATTTTTTTTTCCTGCAATATAAAAAATTATCATTTAAATCAGAACAGGAAAACTTGGTTTTAAAGTCCATTTGAATCACTCAAGCTTGAATGGTTGAAGGATAACCTGAAAAGTTATGAGTGAACTATATTGTTTGGATAAGAAGCATGAGTTATATGTAGTAAATGAAAAATTTTCTTGCAGAAAAGCCTCACTATATATTAACGCAGAAGATGTCTAAAACTGCTAGTCCATGTTATAAAGCCCACTTTTAAAGCAGTAAATAGCGAATCCCCACCAATTATTAGCCTGTAAGCAATATCTTAATTATTACAGTGTTATAAGAGTACCTCCACTGACAATAAAGATGGAGTGTATCTGGCATTTGGCAACAAATAGAATTTCAGTACACGTAAATGTGATTTCTATATATGTCATTAGAATCTTACATAATGTCTGCATGTATCACAGAAAATAAAGTGTTTCTAATCCTCATATTAAATCATTTATCTGAGTGGTAAGATAAAATTTTGAAGAGCTTTCTGGAAATTTTCTGGTCTAGGCACTCAAGTTCTGAAGAAGTACTCTGCACTAAGTTTAGGAAATGTATTTTTTCTCTTAAAGCTTATGAGTCAAATTTTACTAAATATTTTATTTCAGATAAATATATTAGATCCTCATTTTTCTATATTTTCATTGCATTTTTCTCAAGGTGAGAATAGACGGAAAAGCATAATGAGAGAGTGTTAAGCATTGTCTTAAGTACGTTACGAGCAATAAATCATTTAATCCTCAAAGTTGACATGTGAGATATATTATATTGTTATTGTACTATATTCATTTACAAAATGAAGAAATTCAAATGCCAAGGGATTCTAACAGCTAATGGCTCGATTTTAAAACTCTTACACCTCAATACAGAGTCTGCATTTTTAGCCACCACACTATATAGATGCAAAGGAATATAATAAGCATTAGAACTAAGCAGAACAGGTGAAAAATTTACTTTACCATGTGCCAATTGTACAATATTGACAACTTAACCATTTAATGCCCTTGTCTCTAAAATGGAAATAAAAATTTCTATGTTGAAAATGTTTGTAAATATTAAAAACAAGTTAATCCAAAACTTCCAGCACTCCCTAAAAGGTCAATAAATAGTAGCTATGATAATGGTGTTATAATGTTTTCTTTCTAAATATATAAAACTGAATTTTGTTTGAGTATTTTTTTTCTTCTTTTGGATTGATCGATATTTTTTAGGGCAGTGATTCATATTCTTTTTCCCAGCAGAACTTAATGCATCTTCTCTCTCTCTTTTTCTCTATCTTTCTACCTCTATCTTTCTGTCTGTCTCCAAGAGCCTCATATTTGACATTTGTATGTCATACTTTATCAAAATCTCTCCAATAAAAACCCTCTATTCTTGCCATTTTACATGACCTGAAACATGTCAAGCTGATTCGCTACTTTATAGCTTTGTTCCTGTAGTTTTCTCTGTTTGAAATGTGTCTATCCAGTGTCCTCTCTACCTAATCAAATATTCATACTTAAAGGTTTAGTTGAAATCCTGCCCACTTAACAAAGATTTTCTATCTATTTCAGTTGATAATATAACAGTATTCTCTTGTAAACATCAACAGAAGTTCTCTTAAACTCCACTACAAGGGTCAATTGTGTTTCCTTTGAGTATCTGGTTTGCTTTAACATATTTATACTGCCAATCATAGAAGAGTTGTTTTGTTTCTATGTTTACCTGGTTATCAGGAACTCTGATCCCAAACACGCAGTCTATTCTAGCAGGTATAAAATATTTCAAAACATGCTAATTATTACTTTAAGTTGATATATGGATTAACTTTGTTACCTCTATTTTTCATCTTACCATCATATATATTTATATCTTAATTTTTGCATGTGTTAAATTCTAAAGATATGATACAAGTTTCTTTCACCGAAAAAGTAATCCTACAAAGGAAATGCTTGTAAAATTATTGAAAAAATAGAGTAAATAATATAAAACAAATTTAAAATTACATGTAAACAACCATCCAAATAACCATATCAAATACTTGAATGTATTCACATTACAGATTTTTATCAATTTTGTGTTTATGACTATTTGAATGGGTTTAGAATGTACTAAAATATAATTTTACATTATATTCAAAATTAATGTTATATGAATATTTTTGCCATTAAATGTATCTTGAAACATGTGTCTTCATAATATGTCATATGAATATATCATTTAATTGAAGTCTTCCCACATGGCCAAATATTTATGCTGTGTAGAATGGTAAACACATCACTTCTATAATAAAAAGTTTTGTGTTGAATATCTTTATTGTTAAATATTTAACTTCATATTGTTAATGTAAATTAAAGGAAGTGAAGTTTCAATTCATAAGTCGTACGTATTTCTAAAATTATTAATACTTGCCAAATTTTTCGTCACATGATCTCTATTTGACAATTGTGAGCATTATGATTCATTTTATATTTATACTATATACATTTCTATAAATCACTTCAACATCTTTAGAAGGCATGCATGAGTAAACAAATGAATTAAGAGATGAATGAATATATTTCCAACACATATTTACCTCTCCTTTAAAATCATATATAATATATCATTTACTTATTTCACAGCTTTTTGTTGTTTTTAAAAATCTTTTAGCATTGATATCATTTTTATGTCTTGAAATAAGTTGTAGAACTCTAAGAAGATACTATGTGTAACATCTCTTCTAAATCTCTGTTTTTATCATATTTGTGGAAATACAGTTACAAGTCATAATACATTTGTTAGTTAACAATTAGACTTCACGGTTTACCAAAAAAAAAGGACAAAACTTAATCAAGGAGTAGTATTAAGTGGTGAGAATACAAATAACCACAAACTCTCTTGTCCTATCATCAGTGGTAACATCATGACAGCCAGAAACAATCTTTTATCACTTTGTTCTTATCAAGAAATGTTAGACAGTGACAACAGCACATATATTCTTTGACCAAAATCTGCTTATAACATTCCACGTGTCACACTTCAGGACATTGAATCCTTAGAATTTCTAAATAACATGACAATAAGGTCACTTAGATGTCAGATCTCAAAACTCTGGAGGGGCACAGATATATATTTTTGAAAGCATTTTACTCAACCAAGAGAAATTCATAGAACATACGAGTATGACAGAAATACTACAAGACTGCCTTGAGGAGAATGAACCTGAAATTGAGTTATACTAAACCAACAGTATTGACAGCATTACTTTGGGATGAAGTAAATAAGTTCTCCATAATCACACTGGGTGCCCAGATTATGATCTCTAAATATTTTACTTGTACCCATAGGAACTAGGAATCTATGGAAAAATAAATAATTTCAAGTTAAGGACAGAAAATATATGAGATGGATCTGAACCAGCTACACATACCAGAGAACAAAGAAGATTTCAAAGCTACTAGGGTCATGTCTGAAGTACACAGAGCCAATGGGAAGAGGATCCCACTGGCCAAAGAAACAGGCTATTTTGTGTAGCAACAAGAATAAAAACTGTGATAGACAGAAATCAAAACAGAATTAGAATAAAGCTTTTGGTTTTCTAAATGTATTACTACTCATCCATTCACTTTATATTTCTAAAATTAACTTCT
>NW_011888834.1:8438350-8446867 GCF_000151845.1 Pteropus vampyrus
CAAAACTTAATCAAGGAGTAGCATTAAGTGGTGAGAATACAAATAACCACAAACTCTCTTGTCCTATCATCAGTGGTAACATCATGACAGCCAGAAACAATCTTTTATCACTTTGTTCTTATCAAGAAATGTTAGACAGTGACAACAGCACATATATTCTTTGACCAAAATCTGCTTATAACATTCCATGTGTCACACTTCAGGACATTGAATCCTTAGAATTTCTAAATAACATGACAATAAGGTCACTTAGATGTCAGATCTCAAAACTCTGAGGGGGCACAGATATATATTTTTGAAAGCATTTTACTCAACCAAGAGAAATTCATAGAACATACGAGTATGACAGAAATACTACAAGACTGCCTTGAGGAGAGTGAACCTGAAATTGAGTTATACTAAACCAACAGTATTGACAGCATTACTTTGGGATGAAGTAAATAAGTTCTCCATAATCACACTGGGTGCCCAGATTATGATCTCTAAATATTTTACTTGTACCCATAGGAACTAGGAATCTATGGAAAAATAAATAATTTCAAGTTAAGGACAGAAAATATATGAGATGGATCTGAACCAGCTACACATACCAGAGAACAAAGAAGATTTCAAAGCTACTAGGGTCATGTCTGAAGTACACAGAGCCAATGGGAATAGGATCCCACTGGCCAAAGAAACAGGCTATTTTGTGTAGCAACAAGAATAAAAACTGTGATAGACAGAAATCAAAACAGAATTAGAATAAAGCTTTTGGTTTTCTAAATGTATTACTACTCATCCATTCACTTTATATTTCTAAAATTAACTTCTATGTGGTCATTGCCTTACCTATTTTATCTGTCCTTGATGTTTTATACCTGTTCACTAAAATTTGGAGGGCCTTAAAAATTAGTAAAGGCAAAAACATGTGTTTAATCTCTCACATTAAACCATATGAAGCCTGGGGCTCAGATTTACTCTTTTTAAATATTTTTTAAGAAAATACACAAACAGACGCACACAATCTGCTTTACCAGACTAAAATAATGTTAAAATTTGGTTTGGCTTTCTTTGCAAAAAGGTGACCCTTTCTGTCTTGCACCAATATCATTTTTTTCATGCACTTATTTTAATTTATAATATGAATAGAAAGAATAGAAAGAATTTGACTACCTCCCAGGAAATAGTTTCCTGAGTGATTTATATCTGTAAGGAGAGTTAGGTCATTTTCAGTGTTTTCTCATTCACTATGGAAGTTGATCGGTGGTTTCACTTAGAATTTCTCAGGTGTTGTAGTGTGCGGAGAAAATGAGACTGCACATCCACCTTGTTCTTCAAAAGCTCTAATTATACATTGTCTGGAGTCATAGTCATTCATATTAGTAATACACAGTGTGGCCTGACTAGAAGATATTCACCATGTGGGGAAAAAATAAAGAGAAACATATAGTAGTATAGAAAAAAAGCCAACAGAGAACAATAGGGATTAACACAATGAAACTGGGTTCAAATACAAGTTCTATTTGAACTGCAATTTTTTGAAGTATTTAACTTTGGAGAAAAAAGATAAGGTTGTCTTCTATAATCATCATTATTTAATATGTTAATGCAAAAGACATAGTAACAAAATAAAAGGCATAAATGGAAAAG
Source organism: Pteropus vampyrus (assembly GCF_000151845.1). NCBI lineage: Eukaryota > Metazoa > Chordata > Mammalia > Chiroptera > Pteropodidae > Pteropus > Pteropus vampyrus. The sequence continues at coordinate 8,439,980 of NW_011888834.1, forward strand.
AAGAAATAAAATTGTCCTTATTTGAAGACAACATGATTTATTATACAGCAAATCTACAAACTTTTAGAATTAAACAGTGAATTTAGCAAGGTTGCCAAATACAAAGGTCAATACACGAAAATCATTTAAATTTCTCTGAATTTCAGCAACAAAAAAAGAAAAAAAACTGGAAAAGATATGTTACCAAAGTATTCATAAGTTATAATTACTAATATCTAAATTGAAATGTAGATTATTAATAAAATTAAAGAAATTATAAACAAACAGAATAATATACTATGTTGATGGATCAAAAGTTTTATTGTTTAGATATCATTTCTTCCCCAATTAAATATTAAATTTCAATACAATACACAGCTGTTTTGTTTCGTTTTGTTTTGTTTCGTTTTGTTTTTAAATTGACAAAATGACTTAAAAACTCATGAGAAGTGAAAAGGCTTAAGAAGAACAAAGATAATTTGATGAAAACAAACAAAGAAGGCTTTACAATAATAGATATAAGACCTACTATAAAATTGTAATAGTTAAGACAGTGCATTTTCAGTACAATGATAGATAAATGGACCAATGCAACAGAATACAGTCCAGAAACAGGCAAACACATACTTGGTCACCTAATTTATGACAAAAGCTACACTGCAGTTAAGTGAAGAAAAGATTGTCATTTCAATAAATAGTACTGAGTTAATTAAATGTGCATGTGGATAAAAGAAGTTTTTCTTGTGCATAATATCCACAAAAATCGATTTCAAGTGTGGTGCAGATTGAAATATAAATGGCAAACAAGTTATTGAGGAGTAAATAAAGGACACTATCATCACTTTCATGAGGGAACTATTTCTTAAATGGGACACAAAAAGCACTAACAATAGAGATAAAAATTGATAAATATTTATTAAAATTAATAAATTATGTTTATCAAAAAGAAATTATTAAAAGAGCAAAAAGGCAGATTAACATATTCTGAGACTATTTGCTTTACATGCATTTGACTTAAAATTCATATTCAAAATATATAAATAATGTTTACGGAGACTAATTAGACAATGCAATAGAAAAATGAGCTAAAAACTTGAACAGACTTCATAAAGAGGATAACAAATGGCAAAAAATATCAGAAAAATCTCTTTTAATCAGCAAGAAAATTCAAAGAAAAATCATAGTGCTCTAAAACAAACCCCCAAATGACTAAAGAGAAAAAAAAATTTCAATACCAAATATTAAGTATTTCAAGTGAAGCAAATAGAATTTTCTCTCACTGTTAAGAATTAAGTTGGTGCATACATATTAGAAATTGTTGGTAGTATCTAGTATAAGAACTGGATACCCTATGACTCAGCAGCCATGCCTAGGTAAATCTCCAACAAAAATACACCAAAAGGTAGTTAAAATTCTGAGGAACAACACTGGAATGCATACATTGCCCCCTTTCTTATATTATCCAAGGATTGTGTAGGTTTTGTCACACTCGGTGATGACTGTTTTGTCTTCTATTTGTAATCTAGATACAATTGCTCTTATTCCAATACAATTAGAAAAGCAGCTGAGAATTGAAACTGATCAAGCTAGTGCAGACAATCAAGACTATTCTTAAGTGAGTATTTTCTCATAAACTGAGGAAGAACATCAGGTTTGTTATTCCTTTACTAGCATTCAAGTACGTTCTTGTATCTGACAGCAGTTTCTTGGGCTCAGTGTTTATGGGATTTTTGTGGTCCCATAATTGCATGTTGCAGTAATTCATAAGTGGCAGTGATATTGACCGGAAAGTACTAACAGAAAGTTTTGAAACACTGAAATGTTGAGCTGTTCACCTGTGTAAACTAATCTTGCTGCCAGTTGCTGTTTTTAAGGCTTACTATTGTTAAGAACGGTCGTGATTAATTTGGCACCATATTTATGTCCAGTAAACTGTAGCTTTAATTGAATAAGGCTAAATAATACTTTCATTTTAAGGATGAGGATATTAAATCTCAGTAATCAGCTTATCCAAAGTCATGTAGATAATTTGTGGCATAGCAATACTCAGTGTGCTTAAATTTACATCTCTGAATAATCTATAAATATAACATATACATTTTCCAATTTATCAGCCATGTAGCAAGTGGTTTCAAACATGTTTTTTTTTGTTTTAGTCATTACTGGGAACAGATATTAGCCCAGAAATTTACCAGCAGAAGTTTGTGCAATCTTTTTAACCTCCCAAAGCTTGTTTCTTCATTTTTACAATGAGGCTCCTAACCGATAAGATTGTATAAATACATAAATTAATTTGTGTACATAATATGCTTAGTTTATTTGCTGTTATTACTTTCGTTTGAAATAAATTCATTTATATTTTACTGCAATTTTTATTTTTATCATACATTAATTTGGAGATGGCTAAGATTAAGGATTAGATCAACTAAGAAATAAATAGCTTTTTCATAAAATATATGCATATACAATTAGTCCTATAACTTTTCAAGGTACAATTTATTACTCATTTTTTTCAAATAAAATGACCCAAAAACTTACTAAACAAAATGAATTTATCATAATTCTTTTGTTAAATAAATAGTCATTGAAATAATAGTAAATGATGATTAAGACAATAAAAGAACAGAAAAAAATAAAGTCATAATAAATGCAGTAAAACAAACTAGATTCCTGGAACAGTGCGGTGTTATGAGTAATATTTAGGGTTAAGGATAACAGGTTATTTCCTTTTCAAATCATAAGTACATAGAGTCAGTAAATTTTTTAAATTAGAAATTGTTTTAGCCAATTCTACAATTCTACATTTCCCACTAGACTTGCTTAAGATAATTTATAATGCCTGTTTTTCTCTTTGTTAATATTACATATTAATGTAACATTTTCGTAAAGTTAACTAATCAAGAATGAAAATCTAACCAAAGTTAGAAATGAGAGATAACTGAATAGGGAATTACAAAGACAATATCCAACTCCTTGGTTCTAAATTAAAAGCCAGACTTTGGGCGTGTATGTTATTACTACAGTGTTTGAAAAAAATACTCTAGAATGCCAAAACCAACTGCCAAAAAAAGAGAACAAATGATAATACCAAACATCAAAAGCTACTTTTCACAGTCCTACTCTGAAACAGAGGATTATAAAAACATTACTTGTTATAGTCATAACAAAACCCAAAGTTTTGTGTCAAAGCAGGAATAGTTCTGAGTCTCTTTAAACTCCAGTTTAAATAGGGTCCTGATTAAAATATTAAAAAGAAAAGAAAATATGTTCGAAATGCCAGGATTAAGAATAATTGCAGGTGAAAATCCCACCATAATTCAACAAACGCATTTATTATACTAGCTTCAAGGTGTTATTTTTGTGTGGCTTTTAGATAATATAACATTTAGCGTAGTCTTCTCTAAGTACGCATCTCTGAATTTAGAATTGTTTCCAATCCTCATTAACTTCCATTTTCTACTCAGAATAGTGCAGAGAAAAGGTGCGGGTTTTGTTAACAGTTCCATGTATTTTTCTGTTAGTTATCTAAACCGAAATAATTTAGCCATTTTGAAAAAACAGGCTTTTTTTTTTGTAATTACAATTTAAGATTAAAAATACTAACCCTCTCATTATGTATGTTGTGAGAAATTAGAAGTAAATTTCCATAAAATGTATGCTATTGTTTTTATTAATGTTATAGTATCTTTGTAAGATTTGGCCCTAGAAATAAGGTCCATGTGTTATGAGTAGTTTGTCTCTTGCTACTTTTGCAACTGAAGAATAAAACAATGCACCGAGAAGGCCACAATTTCTGGAGGAAAAGCCCATTAAAGCATTAGCCAATTAATACTTTAGATTATGATGAGATTACTTATGTACAGTTAATTTTCAATAAGGAACGTTAAACAACATAGTCATTTCAGGACAAGAAGCTCTGTTTAGAATTTTTAGATTTAGTTTTAAACAGCTATTCATCTATATTTTCCTATAATATAATTTAAGGCTAATTGAAGAAAATTCAAATGAAGTACTTAAAAATTCTTAATTATGGGAATTTGAATTGCTTTTTCTTACTTACAGTTGTAATTCATATTCTCATAAAAGAGATATATTTTTACATGTTTTCACCAATGCCTGCGATATTTAAGACTATATTGTAGCTATGTCATAAACGTGAATATCATTTGTTTGCTTATTAGTTTCATTGAAGGCAAATAAATAGGTAAGTCTTAAGTCACTGTCAAGTAAATCTTCTCTGGTTCAGCTGTTTAATCCTGATGAATTAAGAGTGATTTCTATTATAGATCTATTATTTTATCATTATGTAATACATTTGTATCGAGTACCCATTAGTTGATGAGCATTGTGCTGGTTGTGGGGAATGTGGAGATTAATAAAATCTGTTCTGAGTCTGACAGGAGAGCTTGGTCTCTTTGTGGAGAGAACTAATTAGCACTTATTTCTTCCATCATGTTACCAGTGCATGCATTGTACTATGAGAAACAGTTAGCTCAGATTGGAAAAACAAAGAAGTTTTCTGAGAAGAAATTTATGTGCTATTCTGAGTAGGATAGAAGGCATTTAACCAGCAAGGACAACAAGCAATGTTAACATAGTCGTGAGGCAGCCATTTTGATAAGCCGTTTTAGCATAGTGATTTTTAGGTACTCAAAAATTTAAGCTCTAAATTTGTACCTATGTTTTATTAGAATTTTAAAGAATCTGCAAAAGCCACATTTCACATTTTACCTACCCCATCTATGACCCTGAAATCTGGATTTAAGAATAGTTAGTTGGTGAAGGGAAGCCTGTATCAGAGTGGAGGTCAGAGTCAGAGGGAGGCCTGGGAATGGGCTGAAGGGTGTGTGCTGCCACCATCTGATCATTCAATTACAGAAAAGGTTGTCTGTCTCTCTAAGTTTCTGCTCATCTTTGAAAGTTCACTTATATTTTAATCTGATTCTGAAATTCACAATTTCTTTATTTACAATGATCACAACCTCCAATTAGACCATAGAAATCTGTATGGATGTTAAGATGTACCTGAAGACTAGGAGAGGTTAGGTACAAAGACCAGCTAAGACCTGGAGGACAGAATTCAGGTAAAGACTATTCCCTTCTCTATCATCTTGTTATATGTTTCTGCCTGTGCCCAGATGCCACAGAGGAAAAAGAGAAGAAAAAGAAGGAAAGTACAAATTGACTCAAATTCAAATCTGTCTACTTCTGTCAGGTCAAATCATCCATGAACAGTTGATTTTCATAATGAAAGAGTAAAGAGAGATACTTTTTTTGCTCATCAGAATCATAAAAATAGTCATAGAAAACATTTATCCCTGCTAGGCACTGATTCCAATCATTTTTAATGTAAAAACTCATTTTATTCTCTAAACAACTCTTTGAGGTAGGTACTATTTTTATCACTAATTTGAAAATGAACAAATTTATAAGAGCTCATGTGCTTAACTGCTGTGTATACTGTACTTCACAATGATAATAGTTCCCATCTGCTTAATTTTGCATACGTTTTTTTCTTTTCTTATTCTCCATCTCCGCTCTTGATAACATACACCCCTTGTTGATAATAACTGTTATATGTCTTGCCTATTTTATTTTTAGCTTAGCCACTTGGAATCTTTAGGCTTTTATGTTCCTTCCCTTGACAACATTGCTTCCTCATGTCCCATAATTTTTTACTTGTGATTTTGTGTTATCAGGAAACCTGAGTTAATAAAAGTTTTCACTCTAACATGTTTCATGTCCAATATCGCATTTGTGCTGATCGACTTTCACAGAATATTCATAACAATTAATTTACAGAATTTTATAAAGTGAATAGAAGTGGGATAAATGATTCTTGAGTCCAAGGGCCAGAATAACAGAAACAAATAGATTGATGAGACAATATGCTTTACTGTATTATAGTATGTGAATATGCAAACCATATAAAATATATTTATTTTGATTATTGGTTACAGATCAAAGCGAGTATGAAATTAACTTACCCAAATTAAAATTTTAGAAATTGCGAAATTGTATAGGGTGAGAACTTAGACTTGAAGGCTGATACATCTAAATTCACTAGCCCCAGTTTCACTAGTTTATCAGTTGTGTAATTTGAGACAAGTTTCTTAAATTCTCAAGTCACATTTTTTTTTTCTCATGGTAAAATAAGAATCATAAGATAGATATGCTTTTGTATTTAGAAGATGGTTTAGGTCAATTATAAAAATAAATTACTTAGCCCAGAGTAGAAAACAGAATAATGACTCTATCATCATCATCATCATTAACATCATCATCATCTTCACCATCATTACCTAATCATATTATTTTTCTTCAAAACAAAAAACTATTTATTGAGTACTTAGTATCAGCTAATTATTGTTTCAGGTGATTGGGACACATAATGAAAAAAACAGATAAACTACTTACTGCTTTAATCTGTTTAGGCTGCTGTAAGGAAATAATAGAAACAGGATGGCTTATAAACAACAGAAATTTATTTCTCACAGTTCTGGAGGTTGGAAGTCTGAGGTCAGGGTGCCAACATGGTCAGGTGAGGACCTTCTTCCAGGTTACTGACTGCTCACTTCCTCCTGTGTCCTCACAGGGATAAGAGAGTTTTCTAGGTACTCATTGATAATAGCACTCACCCCATTCATGAGGGCTCCACTCTGATGACCTCATCATCTTCCAAAGGCTCCACCTACTGATACCATCATATTGGGCACTAGTATTTCAACATATGAATTTTGGAGGGATATAAACATTCAGACCTAGCAACGACTCTACTTTTTGAGATTAACATTTTATGAGGATGTAGAGAAACATCATACAATAAATTAAATGTGTAAATAAATCACACAGTGTTTTATAAGTCACTAAATGTCATGGAAAACAGCCAAATATAGAGCATAGTAAGCT
>NW_011888834.1:8446917-8466174 GCF_000151845.1 Pteropus vampyrus
AAATAAGAATCATAAGATAGATATGCTTTTGTATTTAGAAGATGGTTTAGGTCAATTATAAAAATAAATTACTTAGCCCAGAGTAGAAAACAGAATAATGACTCTATCATCATCATCATCATTAACATCATCATCATCTTCACCATCATTACCTAATCATATTATTTTTCTTCAAAACAAAAAACTATTTATTGAGTACTTAGTATCAGCTAATTATTGTTTCAGGTGATTGGGACACATAATGAAAAAAACAGATAAACTACTTACTGCTTTAATCTGTTTAGGCTGCTGTAAGGAAATAATAGAAACAGGATGGCTTATAAACAACAGAAATTTATTTCTCACAGTTCTGGAGGTTGGAAGTCTGAGGTCAGGGTGCCAACATGGTCAGGTGAGGACCTTCTTCCAGGTTACTGACTGCTCACTTCCTCCTGTGTCCTCACAGGGATAAGAGAGTTTTCTAGGTACTCATTGATAATAGCACTCACCCCATTCATGAGGGCTCCACTCTGATGACCTCATCATCTTGCAAAGGCTCCACCTACTGATACCATCATATTGGGCACTAGTATTTCAACATATGAATTTTGGAGGGATATAAACATTCAGACCTAGCAACGACTCTACTTTTTGAGATTAACATTTTATGAGGATGTAGAGAAACATCATACAATAAATTAAATGTGTAAATAAATCACACAGTGTTTTATAAGTCACTAAATGTCATGGAAAACAGCCAAATATAGAGCATAGTAAGCTATATGTTTACTGTTGGTTTGAAGAAATTTAGATATGGAATAGGTCACAGTTAAAAATACATTGATAGTCCTCATTGGAAAGGTCATATTTAAGCAAATACTTAAAGGGCATGAGGCAGTTAGCTAGAGAAAGTTATTTCAGGTAGAGGAAATGACCAATGCAAATGCCCCAAGACAAAAGCACACATGAAGCTGGGGTAATTACAAGGGGACTAGTGTGGCTGGAATGGAGCAAGTGCCTAGGAGAGAAAAGCAGGAGGTTAAGGATTTAACCTGGGGACAGATCATGGTGTGTGGAGGCTGCTGGAAGCTCTTTGGTTTTATTCTGAGTAAGATGAGGGGTCATTGCAGAGTTTGAGACAGGGACCGATGATGTAGCAACATCTTCCTAAGATACAGTAACTCGGCACGGTCAGCATTTAAAAACCTGACATCCTATAGTTCCTAATAGTTATAAGAGATTTGAATTTTTGAGTTGGTAAATTTTATTTTAATTGGGTTCTTTTATTGTCCTGTATTTTTCAATAAAAGACATTTAAAACTAAACATTTCAGAATCAAAACTGATATTTACAGAACATAAAAAAATATGGATTTCATTGAAGAATGGCAGATGGATTTAATGTAATAATAGAGTTTTAATCTGTGGTCATGAATATATTTCTGAATATACCTCTGTAGACATAAATATTTTTAGTTCATTATTTATTATAATTACACTTCACTGAAATTTTTAAAATATGTGCTCAAAAATAGATTAGCCTAGCATGACATGTTTAACTACTTGGATACAAGTTGAAAATATTCATAAATATAAATAACTATTTTTTAAACACAACTGGATTATAGGTAGTAATTTGAAACATTCAATATGCAACTATTTTCTTCTTTTGTTTTTTCTCTTCTATTAAAAATTTATTTCATTTAGAAACATGTCATATTCAGCCTGGATTTATGCTTAAGTAAGAGTACTTCACTTTGGAGACACTCAGTTTTTAGTCTGAATTACGATGAAACTGGGGCTTGAACAATAGCAAAATGAGCTTGCGCAAAGTATAAATTTGGGATAGAATCAGAATCCAGAGAATCTTCTAGAATAATAGTGCAGAAGCCATTTCAGCACATTTTCTACATTAGTTATATACCTTATATACCTTAAACCGGTCATTGTAACTCAGCGACTACTAAAGAACCGCAAGTAATCTAAGTTCACACTGTACCATAGAGTTTAAAATAAAAATACCACACATTTTCTACTTCACAAACAAAAATCACTCAACTTCCTTTAGCATTTAATCTAGATTCATAGTGTTGTTGGACTTCTTAGAGACTAACTGGCTCTGTTCTTCATTCAAAAGAGAGACACTTAGAGAAACTAAAGAGCATGCCCATAGTCTCATAGCGAAGTAAACAAAGTTTGTACTCAAGCTTTCAGATACATCACTGCATTCTGAGGTTGATTTCTGTTTGTCCAAGTGTAAGAGAACAATTCTTTAGTTAAAAGTGGTCTGCTACAGTCATTGAAAGTATAATACAAATTTTTGTTATAAAAATGAGGTGACGTGATTGTGAAGGGGAATCTAAGGGATTAGAGGGAGGAAAGTAAAAATATAAATGATTCATAAAAGTGTACTGTGCAAGTGGTTAAATCTGGTCACCAAACTGGAAATTCCTTGATGACTCAGAGTCTACTACTCATCTGTGCTTGGCAAATTAGTAGAGAATTAAAGGCTTGCCTCCGACAGGAAATTGGAATTTAGTGGGTAGTTAAGTAAGAGAAGACAGCTTCGCAAGAGAAAAAATAAAATAGTCCCCATGTCAGAAAACTGATATGAGCTTTGGGTCTCCAAGGAAAAGGTCACCCACTCTGGAAACCATGCTGCATGGATGTGACCAAGGTGAGATTCTAGCCCAGAAAAGAGGCAAACGAATTGGGTGTTAAAAATAAGAAATCCCACAGGCAGAAACAAAGTATGATAGATTCTGGAATGATGTCCTACTGACTCTTAAATTATCTGCCAATTTAAATTATACTTAAATTTTCTGATGGTGAAACTCAAGCATAGTGGTTTTCAAGTGGAGGACATGTATTATATCAAAGACGTGTGTGGTTTATTTGGTAGTCAAAATGATGGAGGAGGATATTGTAAGTTTTTGCTAGTCAAAAGCCAGAGATGCTAAAAATCCTGCAATATGGCAAACACAAAGAATCAAAATGTTAACAATGAGGCAACTCAAAGGAAGGATGTGTTGAGAAAGGCCTGGAACAGTTACTTTAAGAAGGACCAAAGTTTTCTAATCTGAAATAAGGATCTTGTTCATTTCAGACAAGTGTAATAACAAGCCCCAAACAATGAATTGGTAAACTAGGAGCCGTAGAATGTGGCAATACCCTGAGGTGATGAGGGAAGGAAACTGTGACTGCTGATATCCTAGCACTTTCCCCAGATTAATTTCAAAGCTACTGAAAAATAAGTATCAAACTGTACTGTTCAAAATATACAGTGATGGTGTTTAATATCTATAATGTGTAGGGAGAGCTTGGTTCGTTGGGTGGAGAATTGTTATAAGAACAAATCTGAATCCAAAGCAATAACCATCTATCTCCATCTCTGCTCTGGAAATTAACCTGATGTGAAGCAAAGTCCCTCAATCATTCAAAGATCTCATTGAACCATCCAGTTTAATTCCAAATTCTTGGAGAATGACTTTGAGTTGTTCCATTTGCTCAAAGTATTGCTTTAAAAGTCAGGATAAAATAATGAGATCACTAACCGCTACACCGCTTTTGGAAACTTATAGAATGATTTCACGACCCATAACAAGTTTATTCATTTTTCAGTCTGCAAATTATCCTATCATAGTTGTCATCTGAAGATGAAAATATAGGTGGGAGAAAAGGTGAGAGTAACACACATATTTACATATTCAAAAAGAATAAAAGATTATGCTTTGCTTTTGTAATTAAAAGCTCTATGTTCCATTTGTATGTCATATGTGTTTAATTTCATGGTCTATATTAGTATTCTGTAAATTTATTCATAAAAAGTATCAATTCTGCAGAAAATATTTAGAGACATTTTATTATAACCTCATCATACATGTCATTTTCTTGGAGATCTACTAGAATATTTCCCAAAAGTCTCTACTACTTAAAATAAAATGCTGTTTTAAAGAAAGGAATAAAACCCCTTATTGTACTAGTGTACATTTTCACTATTTAACTTCTATCGACCTTATCAAAGACCTTGGAATAAACCCAAGGCAGATATTACTTGTAGATTCTATGAATAACTAACAATAAGGTTATAAAGCAATTTGCCAGAGTATTAAGTACGCACAGGTATTAAGCATACAAGAATATGCCTACTGCTGGAGAGTGACCTGCTCATACAAAAAAAGTAAATTCACTCCATGAAGGCAAAGGAATATAATTTACTATAAACGGCTTCTCAGGTAGTCAAGAAAGAATAAAATTATTTCACATCATTGAGAAATGTTTCCCAAATTTGTTTTAAAATATTATCTTCATCAGGGGTGTGTTAAACCAGATTCCCCATTCCCTCCCTTAGAGCCTCTCATTGGGTACTTCTAGTGTGTGTGGATATATGTGTAACTGTGTCCAGGTAATTATTCTAAGCAGGCGCAAGGTACACTATAAAAAAAAACCCCACTATAGAACAGTTTTAGGTTAGGGCTTAACTTACACCAGTTATATTAATAGAGAAAATTTAATACAAAGAATTATTAGATATGGAAATTACTAGGTATGGAAAACTGTAAAGAAAAAAGAAAAAGGGAAAAAGGAAAACTAAGTCGTGTCAAGGGTCCCCACGAGCACCCCTGGGTTTGCTGAAAAGACTCACAGGGCTTAATATATAGTCGAATAATAGTGCAGAAGCCATTTCAGCACATTTTCTACATTAGTTCTCTTATATACCTTAAACCGGTCATTGTAACTCAGCGACTACTCAAGAACCGCAAGTAATCTAAGTTCACACTGTACCATAGAGTTTAAAATAAAAATACCACACATTTTCTACTTCACAAACAAAAATCACTCAACTTCCTTTAGCATTTAATCTAGACTCATAGTGTTGTTGGACTTCTTAGAGACTAACTGGCTCTGTTCTTCATTCAAAAGAGAGACACTTAGAGAAACTAAAGAGCATGCCCATAGTCTCATAGTGAAGTAAACAAAGTTTGTACTCAAGCTTTCAGATACATCACTGCATTCTGAGGTTGATTTCTGTTTGTCCAAGTGTAAGAGAACAATTCTTTAGTTAAAAGTGGTCTGCTACAGTCATTGAAAGTATAATGCAAATTTTTGTTATAAAAATGAGGTGACGTGATTGTGAAGGGGAATCTAAGGGATTAGAGGGAGGAAAGTAAAAATATAAATGATTCATAAAAGTGTACTGTGCAAGTGGTTAAATCTGGTCACCAAACTGGAAATTCCTTGATGACTCAGAGTCTACTACTCATCTGTGCTTGGCAAATTAGTAGAGAATTAAAGGCTTGCCTCCGACAGGAAATTGGAATTTAGTGGGTAGTTAAGTAAGAGAAGACAGCTTCGCAAGAGAAAAAATAAAATAGTCCCCATGTCAGAAAACTGATATGAGCTTTGGGTCTCCAAGGAAAAGGTCACCCACTCTGGAAACCATGCTGCATGGATGTGACCAAGGTGAGATTCTAGCCCAGAAAAGAGGCAAACGAATTGGGTGTTAAAAATAAGAAATCCCACAGGCAGAAACAAAGTATGATAGATTCTGGAATGATGTCCTACTGACTCTTAAATTATCTGCCAATTTAAATTATACTTAAATTTTCTTATGGTGAAACTCAAGCATAGTGGTTTTCAAGTGGAGGACATGTATTATATCAAAGACGTGTGTGGTTTATTTGGTAGTCAAAATGATGGAGGAGGATATTGTAAGTTTTTGCTAGTCAAAAGCCAGAGATGCTAAAAATCCTGCAAAATGGCAAACACAAAGAATCGAAATGTTAACAATGAGGCAACTCAAAGGAAGGATGTGTTGAGAAAGGCCTGGAACAGTTACTTTAAGAAGGACCAAAGTTTTCTAATCTGAAATAAGGATCTTGTTCATTTCAGACAAGTGTAATAACAAGCCCCAAACAATGAATTGGTAAACTAGGAGCCGTAGAATGTGGCAATACCCTGAGGTGATGAGGGAAGGAAACTGTGACTGCTGATATCCTAGCACTTTCCCCAGATTAATTTCAAAGCTACTGAAAAATAAGTATCAAACTGTACTGTTCCAAATATGCAGTGATGGTGTTTAATATCTATAATGTGTAGGGAGAGCTTGGTTCGTTGGGTGGAGAATTGTTATAAGAACAAATCTGAATCCAAAGCAATAACCATCTATCTCCGTCTCTGCTCTGGAAACTAACCTGATGTGAAGCAAAGTCCCTCAATCATTCAAAGATCTCATTGAACCATCCAGTTTAATTCCAAATTCTTGGAGAATGACTTTGAGTTGTTCCATTTGCTCAAAGTATTGCTTTAAAAGTCAGGATAAAATAATGAGATCACTAACCGCTACACCGCTTTTGGAAACTTATAGAATGATTTCACGACCCATAACAAGTTTATTCATTTTTCAGTCTGCAAATTATCCTATCATAGTTGTCATCTGAAGATGAAAATATAGGTGGGAGAAAAGGTGAGAGTAACACACATATTTACATATTCAAAAAGAATAAAAGATTATGCTTTGCTTTTGTAATTAAAAGCTCTATGTTCCATTTGTATGTCATATGTGTTTAATTTCATGGTCTATATTAGTATTCTGTAAATTTATTCATAAAAAGTATCAATTCTGCAGAAAATATTTAGAGACATTTTATTATAACCTCATCATACATGTCATTTTCTTGGAGATCTACTAGAATATTTCCCAAAAGTCTCTACTACTTAAAATAAAATGCTGTTTTAAAGAAAGGAATAAAACCCCTTATTGTACTAGTGTACATTTTCACTATTTAACTTCTATCGACCTTATCAAAGACCTTGGAATAAACCCAAGGCAGATATTACTTGTAGATTCTATGAATAACTAACAATAAGGTTATAAAGCAATTTGCCAGAGTATTAAGTACGCACAGGTATTAAGCATACAAGAATATGCCTACTGCTGGAGAGTGACCTGCTCATACAAAAAAAGTAAATTCACTCCATGAAGGCAAAGGAATATAATTTACTATAAACGGCTTCTCAGGTAGTCAAGAAAGAATAAAATTATTTCACATCATTGAGAAATGTTTCCCAAATTTGTTTTAAAATATTATCTTCATCAGGGGTGTGTTAAACCAGATTCCCCATTCCCTCCCTTAGAGCCTCTCATTGGGTACTTCTAGTGTGTGTGGATATATGTGTAACTGTGTCCAGGTAATTATTCTAAGCAGGCGCAAGGTACACTATAAAAAAAACCCCACTATAGAACAGTTTTAGGTTAGGGCTTAACTTACACCAGTTATATTAATAGAGAAAATTTAATACAAAGAATTATTAGATATGGAAATTACTAGGTATGGAAAACTGTAAAGAAAAAAGAAAAAGGGAAAAAGGAAAACTAAGTCGTGTCAAGGGTCCCCACAAGCACCCCTGGGTTTGCTGAAAAGACTCACAGGGCTTAATATATAGTCATCCTCATGGCCATGATATATATCAGCATTGGGATATGGGGCAAACTTAACAAAAGGAGAAGGTGCGTGGGTGAAGTCTGCAGGAAAGCAGACTTGACCTTTCGAGAGTCCTCTTCCAGTGGCATCCCACAGATGCTCTCGGTTCCCTCAGCGATGGATTGTGGCAACATATGCAAAATGTTGTTTACCAGAGAATCTCATTAGACACTCAGTACCCAGTTTTTACTGAGAGTGGTCACGTAGGCACTCTCTGCCCATCACATTCCAAGATTTCAGACTTTCAGAAAGAAAGCAGGTGTTCGATATAAACCATAGTGTTTGCACAATAAACCATTCTCATCAGAATAGGGTGGGAAACTTCTTAAAATCTAAGTTCCCAGACATCAGCCAAGGGCCAACCCTGTAAGCAAGACTTTCTTAGGAGAGCAGTCTCAGACATGCAATGTTAACTCTTTTCCACACATAAGGTATCAGAGGTAGTGGCTACAGGCAAGAGTTACCACCCCTGGAGCTGGGGAACCAATGAAAAGAGGTTGGCATTATTAAAATTTAGAAACCTGGGCAAGTGGCCTCCTGGAATAAAACTAAGACCTCAGAACAGAACGTAGAACTCCCAGGTCATGGTATCTTTGGGTCAGGGCAGGGCTATGTGGAGCTGGCAGCCAAATATCTGGCACGGACAGTGGTACCAGTTGGACAATGCTGTCCTCTCGAAGGAGGCTCAGTGAACTAGTTCAGCAAGTGATAAAAAAGATCAGTCTGGAAAACCCTCTCATTCTAGAACAAACTGCCACCACCAAGGAGAAGAAGGACAGGGCTATGCAAACAGGACCAAGAAATCAAGTTAAGCAAGAGAAAACACGGTTTCTTTTTATGTTTCTCCTTTCTCTCTCTCTCTTCCTTTCCTCCCTCCCTCCTCCCTCCTCTCTCTCTCTCTCTTTCTCACCCCGCCCCACCCCCCCTCTTTGGCAGAACCTAATGAGAATGCTAGTAAAGCGAAATGGGGTTTGCAATTTCAGGCCCAGTAACACTAGAGCTCTGAATCAATAGCTTAGCAGCCAGCACAAGATTTTATAACTTTTCTCAGATCATTCTACAAAAACCTACAAAGTTTATGTGTGTAAGATAATTTATACATTATAAAATTGCAGCCAGAAACATTTAGAGTGATGTACTGTGGGAGCATTGGCAACGGTAACACACACTGCTACAATGACCTGTAAAAAGTAAGTGACCTGTGAATAGTAATATATCTGTGTACCAGAATGGTAGCCTGTTTCCCTCAGGTGGGTCTTAATCCATTTTCATGAGAAGCTAAGGGAGAAGGTCGAGAATCAGAATTATGCCGCATTATCCTGAGTGGCAGGCACTGTCTCCCCCACTGTATGCTCTTATCTATTGCTAGGAGGCAGGTATGAAAGTCATGCCTTGAGCATAGCTAAGTTCAGTAAAGTTTTCTGTCTTTCATTTCTTATCTGATACTTTTATATGGTTTTGAATACTACCGTCTGACTTTTAGTAGAAAAACGCAGCCACTTCTGTCCCTGGCCTTGTCATCGAAGTCATCCAACTCCTGTTAACTTTACCCTGGTTACTTACACTTCTTATGTGTACATAAAAGCAACCAGAGTTGCATTCAGTGAAGGTAACAGTGTACAAAAGGACATAATGATAGACATATATTGATCTCTTAGCATGAGCCAGACATTTTCCCAAATACTTATGCATTATCACTTATGTCCACAAAAGTCCTATGAACTCATGTTCATAGAACTCTAATATCTGTGTTCTTTTTAGTAGGCCACACTGCATCCAAATATTTTTTATTAAACTACTCATTTCCTTTCTTAAATTTCATTCTCTATATATACCTGTTCATATCTAATATCATGAACAGGTACTGAATGCACAGAAGGAGCTCTGATATAAGATGACGATAATTAATCTCTGCTTGCCTTTTATCTGTAACTGATTGGACTACCATTTGCGTCTCTTAGAAAGTTGTGTAGATGATGCCTAAGGAAAACGAGATGCAGTGTAAATCCTAAGAACCTTGCAATCAGACATAAAATTTTAAATTCAAGCTCCATCCTTATAATCTGAATGAGTTTAGAAGATTTTTAGCCAATTTTCTCAACTGCAAAACTGAAATAATACCTAATATAAAGAGATTATTTTGAGTTAAAATTGTACATGTTAAGAGCTGGCTACACTTCTAGTTTGTGAAACTGATTCAATAAAATCCCTGTAAAGTTTCAATCATATGTTTAAAATTTTCTGTCACTTGTAAAATTGCTTTTGACTATTGGGTGAATAAATAGTTCTCTTTATTCCAATTCTAAATTTGAATTCTAAATTCAAACACATTTTTAGATTCTTATTTTTCATTTCCTTTCTGCCTCATGCTTCCAAGGTTTTGGCTATTAAAAATAAGACAAAACAAAACAAACCACATCCATCATGTGTACTGTATTGTCGCCTAGTTTCACTATGTCACTCCTAACATTTTTTCCTAAGGAATTGAGATTTTCTATTTTATTTTTAAAGCCAATGCTCTAGGTCAATTCTAAAAATAGTTCTGTATAATTGAACTCTCACTCACCTAAAGTGTCTCTTCTCTTTTTCTTTAAAGCTGCATCTTTTTTATTGTTACATTCATTAGGGATAATATGGCTCTACTGCTGTACTTGAAGGCAGTGAAAATGTATAACGTGTAAAAAAGAGAGCAATGTGAAACCTCGTAAAGTGTGAGCTATTTCATAATTTAAAGTACAAAGAGTTTTCATTAAAGTACAAGAGAGTAAAAAACATTGAATGATGTATATGTAATTCAGATAAGTAATTTTTCCTGGAGAAAATAATCATTATCTATTATTTTATGTTATTTATTTTTATTTATGGCATTTGTTAGGTTTATCATGGATTTCTTCTCTAATTGAGACTCTATTTTTCAACAGTAAGTCCCATAGCCTGTTAATAAAGATTTATTCACCATATAGTCAATAGTAATTTTACAAATAAGGAAAATTTGAGCATACAGTTAAGACTTTACAGGACATTTATTGAACTAATCACAAATTAAGTCAAAGATGGAATACATACTACTAATAAACAATAAAGAGTGAAAAGTCTACTAATATAGATCCATCATTTTCTATTGGAGATAAAATTAATAGGCATATAAATGGTTTTATGCATCATTATAACAAGAGACTAACGAAATAAAGGACAAATATTAGTAAGTAAACAAACTAAAGCTGACATAAAATCACACGTGGGTAGAGCAACCCTCCAGAGAAAGTCTCCTTTATGTAGCAATTTAGAAATACAAAATCCCTTATTTTAAGACACGCTGCCTCAACCTAAGGTTCAGAGTGCTGACAGCAGGGAAAGAGACAATGTGGGGAGTATAGCACTAAAGTTCTTCAGTGTCTCAGCCCAGAAGTGATGCACATCACTTTTGATCACATTTCATTGCCTAAAACTAGTCAATGGTCTCGCCTACTTAAAAAAACTTGGAAACTTTAGATCAAAAATTGAGATTTAAAAAAAATGAGATTTTCTTATCCTCATATAACTTTCAGAGGGAGATCTCCACCTACCAGTCCTTAAACAAATAATGTAGCTCTCAGCTAATTTCTTGGCCTCATTCTTGATCCAAGCCCAATGGCTGATAGGCTTTATGCTTGGTCTGGTGGTACAAAAATACTTCAGCTTAACCTTGAACTACATTGTTTCTCTCCTTTGTGCACTTGAGTGGCTATTTCTGGCTTAGACAAAGTTACAGACAGAGGTTTAGTAGATGGTGTCAGGGGTGTACTTGCTGCACTTGGACTTTTCATTATGCAGGTGCATGCATAGTATTTGCTACTTTTGTAAGCAAGTGGGCTGGGTTGAGCAGGTGTTATATTAAATATTAGTTCCAAATCTAGGTAAGCAGCACCGGATGTGCTGCCCTTAACTCACTTTTGCTTTCGGTGTCAAAAGAGGAAAAGATGTAGAGATGAAATTTAGATGTACAGTATGTGGCTTGCTATGGTTCAAGGGTCATTCCTCTCTCTGGTCTCGTTGTGATCCTAAATTGTTTAGTTTCATATGAGAATAATTTGCATGAGAGTCAAGTTTCATACCTAAGGTTTCTAATTATTTGTTTGTTTGCTTGCCCGCTTTAAACATGAGACAAAAACACCAGGTTCTGTATCACGAACCCAAGAGAGTTTAGCAGTTATTTTTTTTCTTTTTTAGAGAATCTTCTCTATGCAAAAAACATGGATAAAATGGCTAAATGGAAATTAAATAAACTTAATAGATTTTAAATGTATTTAAACGTGCTGTAAAGGAAATTAAGGCACCTTAAATAAAAGTCAGGGAAAACTCAACTAATAATAGACAGAGAGAGAGAGAGAGAGAGAGAGAGAGAGAGAGAGAGAGAGAGACAGATTGAGAGAAGAAGAGAGAGAGAGATAGCAGAACCCCAATGGAAATGGAGGCAACAGCTGAATAGCATCCAAGGTGCTAGTGTTATCTACTAAAAAGTAACCTATTAAAAAAGCTACTCCAAAGGTGATCATAAGTACGCTTGACCCAAATTGCCAGGACGATGAATCTCTCAGATGTCTGTGACATTTAGTATTTAAGTCATTCTCCAGAGTCAATGCTGAAATCCACAAAACAAAATCTTTGACCCTGCCCAAGACATTTCTTTTCAAAATTACCAAACCAGTCCTCTTGAATGATGAGAAATTTTGAATAAATGTGCAATAAGATATAACAAATCTAGGATATGAGGCCTAACCTTTTAAACGCCATTTTACCAATTGATTCTTTGCCAAAAACTATTTATCTCTTTGATCAAGTTACTCATAAGAGATACTGACCATGTAAACTGTTCTCCAATAAATGAAATCTCAAACCATTCTAGTACTTGCAACCACCCTTTTGATTGTTTTTGTTTTTTCCATCTCTGGTGATGATTCTTCCAAGATATCATTTAACTATATAAGGATAAGCATACTAGTATTCCAGGATGATAAAGAACTATTAAAAATTATCTTTCCTTTTATGGAACCTATAAACTGGAACAAACACATAAAACAAAAAAAGACCTGTCTTAGCTTCACCAATACAAAATATAATAAACTGATTGACTTTAAAAAATAGAGCT
Organism: Pteropus vampyrus; assembly: GCF_000151845.1. Taxonomy (NCBI): domain Eukaryota; kingdom Metazoa; phylum Chordata; class Mammalia; order Chiroptera; family Pteropodidae; genus Pteropus; species Pteropus vampyrus. The sequence goes on from NW_011888834.1 coordinate 8,459,508, forward strand.
TTATTTCTCACAGTTCTGAAAGCTGAGTTCAAGATCAGGGTATTAATAAGCTAGGTTTCATTCTGAAGCCTCTCTCTTGCCTTGTAGGTGGCTGCTGTCTTGCTGTGTGCTCACATGACTTCTTCTGTGTGTGTATGTGAGGAGACAGAGCAAACTTTCTAAGTTTCTGTTCTTGTAAGGACACTAATCCCATTTATAAGGGTCCTACCTTCATGACCTCATCTAAACGTAATTACTTCCCAAAGGCTCCTTGCTTTATTGGGCTTCATAGATTTAGCATTTTTTACAGATTAAAGGTTTGTGGAAACCCTGCGACAAGCAAGTCTATCAGTGCCGTTTTTACAACAGGTTCAGATGATGGTTAGCATTTTTAGCAATAAAGTATTTTTTAATTAAGGTATGTACATTACTTTTTAGATATAATACTATTGCACATCCAATAGACTACATTTGTGTAGTGTAGTGTACATCTAATAGATTATACTAGTGTAGGGTAACCATAACTTTTATAAGCACTGGGATACCAAAAAATCTGTGACATCTCTTTATTGAGGTATTTACTTTATTACCGGTGGTCTAGATATGAATCCACAATATCTTTGAGGTATGCCCGTACCACTACATTGAGGGTTAGGTCTTCAGCCTCTGGATTTTAAGAGAACATAACAAGAGCTCTATAAGGGTAGAAACACCACTATTTCAGGAAGATTTTAAAAAGCATTAGAAATAATTCATCTCCTTATGGAGCATGTAAGTTAGAGAAAATTATAAACAATGACATAAAACAAACAATAATTGAAATAAGATATCATATATAATACTAACATAGTAAATCATAAAAAGTGAATAAATAAATGTATTAAGGTAGACATCTATAATAATAAACATATACAAATATTTTTGAGAGCTAAATAATCATATTAAAATAATCTATAGATAGACTATAATAATATATATTTGCTATAGGGAAATAGAAAATATAAGTATTATATGACTTTATGGAAGATGTAAGATTGGTAGTGGCTCTTATACTGCAAAGAATAATATTAACTCTAGTTTTAAATCTCAATCAGTTGTTTTGCCAATGCACATCACAAAAAGACTTAAAAATGTAATGTCTAGGAACAAAAATTAAAGATGTTTACAATAGATACAGGTTATAATTATACAGCACATTAACTTCCATAAAATACAGTTTTAAGTATGATTGTTCTTACCTGAAGTGTTTTTTTTTTTGTGACTAATGTTTGCATTTTACATGTGAGATTTGAGTACAATGAATATTTTATATTGGGCGACTCTAGCAATCCTAGCAAACTGATTGAATATAAATGACTACTCTTGCTAATAAGTACAAGAATAAATTTCATTCATACATTTTCTAATATTTTATCTCTGACCAAGATACAAAGATTCATCTTAAGTAGTTATTTTTATATTAGTGCTTTCCATAAGAGTTGTAATAAAAATGATTATTATTATATTTATAATTGAATTTTCATTTTTTATTAGATGTTTTACATACTCTAGGATAATCTGCCTGTTTATGGGCTGAGTTGTGTCCCGTTAATTATATGCTGAAAGGCTAATCCAAGTACCTCAGAATGTAAGTGTATTTAAAGATACATTCTTCAAGGAGGTATGTCAGGTTATTAGGGTGGGCTCTAACTCAATATGACTGGAGTTCTATTAACAAGAAGAGATTAAGATACAGACAAGAATACAGAAAAGACTTTGTGAAGACACAGAGAGAAGACGGTCATCTATAAGCCAAGGAGAGAGGCCTCAGAAAAAAGTCATCCTGCCAACACCTTGATCTTGGACTCCTAGCCTCCAAGACTGTGAAAAATAAATATCTCTAATTTTTCTTCTCAGAGGAATATCCAGCACTCACCCATAGTGACATATCTTGTAAAAATCCTCCTCATATTAAACCATGACCCAAAGTGCTATGCTGCTTAGAAGGTTGCCTTGCCAATAAAAAGAGCAAGACAAAGTAAAGAAAGGGAAAACACCAATTAAAGGGAAGGAAAAGTAACTAAGAATTAGTTATAGCTTTGAATCAGTTTATACCACCTGCATAGTGCATGAAACATTGTCTCAATTTTGGTGAGAATGGTCTTGATTTGATAGTGCCTACAGGACTGGAAGAAGAAAACAAATTTTTTCTAACAGAAGGTAGTTTTTTCTAGGCTTCTAAGAAACAGTAAAAATAAATTTTTACTAGCAAAGAGAGGAACACAGTCAGAATTATCTAAATGAAACACACACACACACACACACACACACACACACACACACACACACACACACACACGGAAATGTAAGCCAAAACCAGCAAAAACAACTCAAACTTCAGATATTTGAATTATGAGAGATAGAGCATAAGATAACTACATTTACAATGCTTAAAAATTATAAATAAGCTTGTAAATATCTCACAGGACAAAAAATATTTAATATTACCTTGCAGTTTTTTTAAATCAAAAAAGACCTTTTAGACATCAAGCATGCAATAACCAAAACCAAAAGCTTAGTGACAAATGTTATCAGCAGATTAGACTCAGTTGAAGAAACCAATAGTGAACCATAAACTATGTTAGATTAAATTATTTGAAATGGAGCCCAATATATATCCCTAGGTTTGTTTAGATCTTGGAAGATAAAGTGAGATTTGAAATATATTTATTCAGAATTAACGAGAGAATAAGCCAGAGTCGATATTTAAAGAGATACTGAATAAAATTTTTCCTGTACTGATAATAATACTACTATACAAAAGTATTTTGCAATAATGAGAATAACATGAATTCATTTTCAAGCCAAAAGCAGTAAGGCTGGTTATTTATTCTCCCAGTAAGACTCTGACAGAAAGCAAAGGATTCCAAATGGAAAGTCTGAAAAGGAAGAAGAAATGAAGAACAAAGATAGTGGTAAACATTCTTGCAGATCTAAATAAAAAATATCTGTACAAACAAAAGTAATAATTTAGAGTTAAAAAGTCAATATAGAACTAAAATATCCAATAGCAATAACATAAACACCAGAAGATAACAGCTGTATTATAGGCTATGTAATGATCAGCAGGAAAATAGAATTATCGATAAACTTTTAATTTAAAATGGATGCTGTAATTTGTATGGTACTCATGAAAAGAAAAGATAAAATCATATGTTGTAAGTAAGTAGATACCCATGTCTTATGATCAGTCAGTTCGATTGTTAGGAATATCCCCTAGAGAATCAGGTACCTAGGCACCAGAAAACATGTACAAAGAAAGTTATTTCATCGTCATTCAAAATAACTCCCAAAATGCAAATAATTTAAATTTCTATTAATAATTGTTGGTTAAATAAATAATAGTGTATTCTAAAATGGAGCTCCATACGGTATTGAAAATAACAGTCTCTACCTAGATCAGTGAAAACAACAGGGATTTTACAGCCTGTGAGACTATTTATACGATGTTCTAAAAGTAGGCAAAAGCAAATTACATTGTTAGAGATGCATAGACAGCAAAACTATAAAAGAAAGCAATGAACTGGTTATCATAAAGTAATTATAATAGGTATTTCTTGGAAAAGGGATTGATGGATTTGTGTTTGAAGTAGGGTACATGATTGTATTTCTTGACATAGGTGATAGTTTCATGGGTATGGGTATTAACATTACAGTTATTCATTAAAGCTGGGACTTTTCTAAGTGTATGTTACATATAATAGAAAAAAAATTAATGTATACTGAGGACAGTGAAAAAATATTATAACTAGAATAGGTATATTCAACGATTTTGATGAAGATGTTGCTTAAAACATTTTTTCATTATCAAAACAAAATCAATAAGTGTCAGCTTTAAGTGTTTTCTCTCTAATTTCAAATCCAATTTTATTTCTATGAAACAATCTGCATTTAGTAGATACTCAATCATTTTATAATTAACTGATATTCTAACAGAAAGAAAATAAAATAAAGAGACCAATGCAATTACATATATAATCTTTCACATAATATTTGCTCTTTGTTTTCCCTCCAATAGCATCTTTTCTGGGGTAATTATATATTTCTGACTTATTTTCTTTAAGCAAAAGAGAATATAGTTAATTTTTTAAACTATAAGGTTTATGTTCTTCTAATCAAATAGGAAAATAAAATCCTAAAGTATCGCTGAGAGATTTTTGAGAACCTGGATTGCACATGTGGTTTTATGCATCATCATAATCCAGCTGTGAATAAAATAGCTTTGTTACATGATTATGATTACTTAGTCTTTATTTAGAATTTCTTCTCTAAAACTGTCTGCAAACAAATCCAAACACATTATGCCATCTTAGCTAATACGTGCTTGCTGCCATTCAACCATTCAGCTCAACTATAAGTTGACTCAAGAATTACTGCTTCTTTCATATTTAGAGTTTTAACAGAGAGAGTCATTTTTACTCAATTATTTAGTATAGTTTGGTGGAATAATGTCAAATTATGATACTAAAGATTTCTATCCTAAAGACAGCTACAAATTTGAAGATACAATATGACTGTACACATAAATTCAAATGTACGTGTTTATGAGAATGTCTCCCAAGAAATCAAACATGCTTTGACTAGACACTTTAAGTTACCTCAATGCTGATGTACACAGATGATTGTTCAAATTACTTTAGTTTTGTACAAGCGAATAGTGAATTAATTATCATGTTATTTATTGAACATCTTTTGTAAATATCTCACTTTCCCAGACTGTTTATATATATATATATGGAAAGATAAACAGAGATAAAGAGATGGGAGAATTTCCTATTTCAGAAAAGAATCAGTTTTTAATTATGAAAATTGATGCCAAATCCCTGAACTGATGTTATAATATTTTACTAAAATATTATAAACTGGTACAGACAGAATATGTACTATACTTTGAATTGTTTCCCTTTTTCCCTAATCTTCTATAGATCTTTGGTGACATTATGTAAAAACAATTAAATCATCCATCACTGGTATTCTAGAAATAATTTTGATAATGATTGAAGAAATATGAGCCAAAATAAGTGTATTTCTTCTCAAAAATAGTTAGCTATGAAAGCAGTACCTAGAATACATAAAGTTAAAGTATTCTTGTAAGCTTTTAAGGCAAACATCCCCTTCAAATACATAAGGGTGACCGACTCCTAACTGAGTCAACAAGCTAAAATCTAACTTTGCCTGAGAACAAACTTAGATTTTATCCAAAGCTGTGTTTATATTAAATTGCGAGAACTTGAGTTTTGGGAAAACTATAGACAAGGAAAAAGTTTTTGGTTAAACTTCCTCTTTGGAGAAGAGAAAATGTTGTTTGGTTTAGTTTTGGCAAATATAATCAAGTTGTGATTTTAAGAGTAGATGTGTTTAAGAAAAGATACTGTATGCCAAAGAATATGCTCTTCCCAGCATCAGAATTATCCAGAGAGTGATGATGGGTCTCTCTTTTTGTTCATGGACGATTAAAACATTTTTTCAGTTCTGAGTTGCAAGTGATAGATTTTGGTTAAGACTCTTTTTCATTAAAATAAAGAGCAGTATTTTGGTAGCCATTTCATCATCATGTTAGTTATGATGTAAGTATGTTAAAATCTAAAAAAAGAGAAAAAGACACTAGAGAAAATATGTGATTCAGACATGTGAGAATTATTACAAATATTCATTTCAAAGTTTTTTGTTTTTGTTTTTCTAATTATTTTCCTTCTTTTAGAGACACAAATATCACAATTACGGAACATGTTGACTAGACCCTTATTTCATCACACCTCAACTTCCTTGCGGTACACCACATTGAAGAAAACACTTATTTATGCTAAAGCTGTTAAACTATCTCCTTTGCATTAATTTTATGGTGTAATTTTACTCCCCTTTGGTAGCCGAGTGTATTTTTTTGCATTTAGTAATTTAAAAATTACAAATAATACTTTCAAAATAAATAGTTTTACTTTATTAAAAATAGAAACGCCAATCTCAGTTAATTCTGAAAGTACAGACTTAACCAAACCCACTATGTTAAGAACTAAGAATACATTCTTCACTTTTTCTTTTTAAAATTAAAAAAAGGTGTTAATATATATCATCTAATATCAGAAAAGAGACGGGCCCAACTATGTCATCTTTCACAGTTGTTCTCTCTGTGTATATTTATGTGATCTTAACACTGCTCCAGTTCCCCCATGGAATCGATCACCTTGTGACTAAGTATATTATGCTTTGGATGATTTATCCTGCATAATTAAAAAAAAATTGTTCATTATCTTTAACTCAGCACATTCAGGTCAGATTTTTTAGCTGAAGCAAAGAACTACAGCACCACTACAGACAGTTCAAGTAATTATATTGAAAAATACAGGTAGTTTAGACAAAAGTTCATAAATATTTCTGAAAAATTGTCTTAATTCTCTGACTTATTTGGCCTTAGAGATGTGACCTAGGAGCTGTCATTAAACTGTATAGAAGAAGTGACTATTTTCTTACAGTATAGGCATAAATAATTGTTTCTGTTCTAGCAAACACTACAATCTACGCCCCAAAGGTGTAAAAGGGAGGAGGAGTCCAACGCAGAGAATATTTCATTTTGAAGTTATCCTAAATTCTTGTGCCAAGGAAGAGAAGTAAAAATTACAGCTCTAAGATAGAAGCTTGATTATCAAGAATG
>NW_011888834.1:8466224-8471373 GCF_000151845.1 Pteropus vampyrus
ATTAAATTGCGAGAACTTGAGTTTTGGGAAAACTATAGACAAGGAAAAAGTTTTTGGTTAAACTTCCTCTTTGGAGAAGAGAAAATGTTGTTTGGTTTAGTTTTGGCAAATATAATCAAGTTGTGATTTTAAGAGTAGATGTGTTTAAGAAAAGATACTGTATGCCAAAGAATATGCTCTTCCCAGCATCAGAATTATCCAGAGAGTGATGATGGGTCTCTCTTTTTGTTCATGGACGATTAAAACATTTTTTCAGTTCTGAGTTGCAAGTGATAGATTTTGGTTAAGACTCTTTTTCATTAAAATAAAGAGCAGTATTTTGGTAGCCATTTCATCATCATGTTAGTTATGATGTAAGTATGTTAAAATCTAAAAAAAGAGAAAAAGACACTAGAGAAAATATGTGATTCAGACATGTGAGAATTATTACAAATATTCATTTCAAAGTTTTTTGTTTTTGTTTTTCTAATTATTTTCCTTCTTTTAGAGACACAAATATCACAATTACGGAACATGTTGACTAGACCCTTATTTCATCACACCTCAACTTCCTTGCGGTACACCACATTGAAGAAAACACTTATTTATGCTAAAGCTGTTAAACTATCTCCTTTGCATTAATTTTATGGTGTAATTTTACTCCCCTTTGGTAGCCGAGTGTATTTTTTTGCATTTAGTAATTTAAAAATTACAAATAATACTTTCAAAATAAATAGTTTTACTTTATTAAAAATAGAAACGCCAATCTCAGTTAATTCTGAAAGTACAGACTTAACCAAACCCACTATGTTAAGAACTAAGAATACATTCTTCACTTTTTCTTTTTAAAATTAAAAAAAGGTGTTAATATATATCATCTAATATCAGAAAAGAGACGGGCCCAACTATGTCATCTTTCACAGTTGTTCTCTCTGTGTATATTTATGTGATCTTAACACTGCTCCAGTTCCCCCATGGAATCGATCACCTTGTGACTAAGTATATTATGCTTTGGATGATTTATCCTGCATAATTAAAAAAAAATTGTTCATTATCTTTAACTCAGCACATTCAGGTCAGATTTTTTAGCTGAAGCAAAGAACTACAGCACCACTACAGACAGTTCAAGTAATTATATTGAAAAATACAGGTAGTTTAGACAAAAGTTCATAAATATTTCTGAAAAATTGTCTTAATTCTCTGACTTATTTGGCCTTAGAGATGTGACCTAGGAGCTGTCATTAAACTGTATAGAAGAAGTGACTATTTTCTTACAGTATAGGCATAAATAATTGTTTCTGTTCTAGCAAACACTACAATCTACGCCCCAAAGGTGTAAAAGGGAGGAGGAGTCCAACGCAGAGAATATTTCATTTTGAAGTTATCCTAAATTCTTGTGCCAAGGAAGAGAAGTAAAAATTACAGCTCTAAGATAGAAGCTTGATTATCAAGAATGATACAGAATTAAAAATAGTCAAATAAAGTAGTGTATAGACTAACTCTAAAATGAATGATGATTAAGTAACTAAATAACTCAATGATCACAAATCTTGCTTTTCATGTTTCTTTAGATAATTAATCAATATAATTAAAAATTTTTTTAGTACAAATGTGTATAACAATGGTGGCTAAAAAGTCACAATATTATACTTTTACTATTTCCCAATTCACAACATTTTATCATACATTATTTCAATTATTAAGTCTGGCCTTTGACATTTTCTACATCATTTGAGTCAAGTAGATCTGACACTGGCCACATAGTTTCAAGTAAGTTATCCTTTTGAACCCCAGTTGAGTCAATAGTAAAATAAAAATAATAATATCTCATAAGGTTGTGGGAATGGAATTTGATAATCTTCTTACCTAAGGCAAAAAAAAAAAAAAAAAGCTCTGACTAAGTATTGAAGTCCTTGGCATTGAAAATTAACTTATGTATCAAATAAAGTTTGCATTAATATTATCTCAAAATCCTAATCCGATATATGTAATAAGTCAAATTAGCCAAGTTCTATCTCTAGGGCCAATTCATCTGAGTATAAAAAGACTTTCCTAGAGAAACATAACATTCATTGGGAATTCTTCAGTATAACAGAGATTCTCAAAATGTGCATGCAGAAAATAGCTAGTTGAATATCTGATTCATGGACTCCACAAGACACCTGGAGGAAAGGGGCAAAATTTCATCCTAGGTGTGAAATCACGCAAAAATACATATGTTTTATCTTTTTATTCTGTCTTTGGTCTCTTCCTAAGACATTATATAGGAGAAATAAGCAGTGTATGCCATCATCAGAATACAGTTTGTTAATGACATTAAAACTTTATCTATATGATTAAACAACACTAGTGAAAAACATCTTCAGCTTCCTATATTAAAAATGAGTCCCTATGATAGTCCTATATTTAGTTGTTTGAGGAATGTACATACTATTTTCTATAGTGACTGCACCAGCGTATGTACCTAGCATACAAGAGTTTCCTTTTTTCTATATCCTCAGCAATATTTATTTTCTTTTTCCTCCTTTTTTTAAAACTAGTCATTCTAACAGCTGTGAGGTAATATTTCATTGTGGTTTTAATTTGCATTTCCTGGTTATGAGTGACGATGAGCAACTTCTAGGGCTGATCGTTAGGTGAAAAAAAAAATGTATGTAATAGGGAAAGTGAGGGAGGATAAGACTTGAAAAATTATATCAGTAGAGATGTATTCGGGGAAGATTTAGTAAAATTAACAAAATAAAGCCTGTAGTAACTGTTAAATTTAAGACTTTATTCTTAAATAAGTGAATAATGATAACATTTGAAGTCCTAGTAATCTTTTAAAGCTTGAAAATTATTACAGGCATGAGAATGCTTAGCATTTGAAATGAAGTTGTCATATATAATTAAGAGATGAGTTTTAAGATGTGTTCCCCCTTCTTCGATGCTAAACCAACTTTTAAAGATATTATGATAATGAAATATTCAAAATATTTCAATATTTAATAGTAATAGAAATGTAATAAAATTGATAACTACTTCAATTATCAACAAGGTGAAAAAATTCTCACTATCAAAAGGACAGCTACTCTATACAGCACCTAAAATTTCTACTTAAACAATAATATGTTTGGAAATGATTTAATAGAGCAGATAGATAATAGATAATAGATAGATAGATAGATAGATAGATAGATGATAAATTATAGATAGATATTGAAATATATTAAAGAATTCTTTTTCCCCCAACCATGTTTGTAATGATTTTCTGACAGTGACTGATAAGATTTCTGAGTACTTCTGGGAGTTTCAGTATATCATTCCATATTTTCAAAATCAAATTCTGTTCTTACAAAGCCCATTTAAAATATATAAAAACAATAAATAACTTCACCTAGAACAGTGTCCTGCTTCCCTTGGTAAAGGCATCACAGCTTATACAATTGGATTTTCTCATTCATAATATGTAATGAATGTGCATAATTTATTTTGGGCTATGAAAATGCAATGTATCCATAATTGTAGAAAAAAATTAAATATATTATAACATTAAGAGAATTATTTTAACATTAAAAGAATTAAATTATTTTCAAAGTTTTAAATATTGGTGTTTTCCTTACAGTCTGCTCTTTGTACATATTTCACAAAGTTACACCTACTAATTTTTAAATAACCAATATTTATAAAAGAAACAAGGGTACAACATTCAATTTCTACTCCAGTTTGCAAGGCCTCTACTTTGAGGTCTTTACGCCTTTCTTCACCATATACATGTACATTCTTCGTCACCTTATATACCTTAAAACAACCTATTTGTTCTAAGAACAGAGTCAATATCTTGGCTACCAAACACCACTTTACCACAAGAAAGAACAGGCCTTATCTATCAAATACATAACAATTAAATATGTTAATATATACAAGTAAACTATATTAATAATTGGACAAGATACTGGTTAGACCTTTTGAATCAAGCATTCATTTTGAAGAAAATATTGAATTGAGTTAATTAGCTAAAATTCAAACTATCCATGAGAAATTTTGCACAAAAACGTTTGTCATTATAACACAACAATATTCACGAATTGTTTTAACGATGGGCGGGAGCTGAAGGAAATCAGAAATCTCAGTCAGGAGATCTTTGCAATAAATTAGTAGAGTTTTAGAACTAAACTATTTCTACTGGGTTTGAGAAAGACATGAGAGAAATATTGCAAAGATAAAACTGATGGAGCATGTTCAGTACTTTTATGTGAATCATGGGTCTTGGGTGATAGATTGGGTACTGGTTTAAATGGTGTCGAATGCCTCTACAGACTGATGCACAGAGACAAAAAAGGTCACTGAATTTGGTGACTCTAAATCATTAGTGTCTGAATGTAAAAGCAGTTTTAGTATAGTGAGTGATGAAGAAAAAAATATTGAAAGGAACTGTATAAAATGAGTGAGAATAGTTCATAAATAATTGAATATAAAAAGATAAAACTAGAAAGGACATATTTGAAGAAAAGTAAAGAAGGAGGGAAGATTGTTTGGAGTATGGGAGGGATATTTGATTCCTTAGTTTGCATATTCTTACCAATAAGAGTTGGTTTTCAGGGATTCATAATAGTATTCAAAGCTAATATTGTTATAAGACAATGACTATAACCTCAAAATATATGAAAAGAACCTATGTTCACTTTTATTTTTTTATTCTTCACATTACCTCTGTATTTTACCAATTTAGTAGATTTTAAGTAAGTGAGAAAACCCTACTTTGTTACCTAGAGCTGTTTGGCCATCCAGGCATTTGCCTGCCATTTTGTTATGGAGGTGAGAGGCAATAGTAATGAACAATAAATATACATGGCTCTGATGTCTGTCACTCTATATTCATTTAAGTGTTCTGACATGGTCTTTTAACGTCAAGAGGCAATGCTAGAAAAATTAAACGAACCTATTTAATCTTACCTTTTGGGGGCAATGTTCAGATAGGTTAATTATTAAGTGGAGAGACTTAAAAAAGCAAGCCAGGATTTGGATTTATGGTTGAGTTTGTGGAAGACATAAATCATTCTTACACCTTATTTCTGAATATACTCTAAATAAGCAGTCAGTTTATTTCTCATAAAAACTTTATAAAGTGAATATTTTTTATATTCATGTAGGTATTTGATGAAGTATTATTTATACAGAGATGGAATTC
>NW_011888834.1:8471423-8485881 GCF_000151845.1 Pteropus vampyrus
TCCAGTTTGCAAGGCCTCTACTTTGAGGTCTTTACGCCTTTCTTCACCATATACATGTACATTCTTCGTCACCTTATATACCTTAAAACAACCTATTTGTTCTAAGAACAGAGTCAATATCTTGGCTACCAAACACCACTTTACCACAAGAAAGAACAGGCCTTATCTATCAAATACATAACAATTAAATATGTTAATATATACAAGTAAACTATATTAATAATTGGACAAGATACTGGTTAGACCTTTCGAATCAAGCATTCATTTTGAAGAAAATATTGAATTGAGTTAATTAGCTAAAATTCAAACTATCCATGAGAAATTTTGCACAAAAACGTTTGTCATTATAACACAACAATATTCACGAATTGTTTTAACGATGGGCGGGAGCTGAAGGAAATCAGAAATCTCAGTCAGGAGATCTTTGCAATAAATTAGTAGAGTTTTAGAACTAAACTATTTCTACTGGGTTTGAGAAAGACATGAGAGAAATATTGCAAAGATAAAACTGATGGAGCATGTTCAGTACTTTTATGTGAATCATGGGTCTTGGGTGATAGATTGGGTACTGGTTTAAATGGTGTCGAATGCCTCTACAGACTGATGCACAGAGACAAAAAAGGTCACTGAATTTGGTGACTCTAAATCATTAGTGTCTGAATGTAAAAGCAGTTTTAGTATAGTGAGTGATGAAGAAAAAAATATTGAAAGGAACTGTATAAAATGAGTGAGAATAGTTCATAAATAATTGAATATAAAAAGATAAAACTAGAAAGGACATATTTGAAGAAAAGTAAAGAAGGAGGGAAGATTGTTTGGAGTATGGGAGGGATATTTGATTCCTTAGTTTGCATATTCTTACCAATAAGAGTTGGTTTTCAGGGATTCATAATAGTATTCAAAGCTAATATTGTTATAAGACAATGACTATAACCTCAAAATATATGAAAAGAACCTATGTTCACTTTTATTTTTTTATTCTTCACATTACCTCTGTATTTTACCAATTTAGTAGATTTTAAGTAAGTGAGAAAACCCTACTTTGTTACCTAGAGCTGTTTGGCCATCCAGGCATTTGCCTGCCATTTTGTTATGGAGGTGAGAGGCAATAGTAATGAACAATAAATATACATGGTTCTGATGTCTGTCACTCTATATTCATTTAAGTGTTCTGACATGGTCTTTTAACGTCAAGAGGCAATGCTAGAAAAATTAAACGAACCTATTTAATCTTACCTTTTGGGGGCAATGTTCAGATAGGTTAATTATTAAGTGGAGAGCCTTAAAAAAGCAAGCCAGGATTTGGATTTATGGTTGAGTTTGTGGAAGACATAAATCATTCTTACACCTTATTTCTGAATATACTCTAAATAAGCAGTCAGTTTATTTCTCATAAAAACTTTATAAAGTGAATATTTTTTATATTCATGTAGGTATTTGATGAAGTATTATTTATACAGAGATGGAATTCAGTTGAGAGTGATTTTCAAACTGTAAGACTAAGTATATTGTCAATATAGTTGACCAAAATTTAAAAATAGAATTATTGACCCTAACAAGTTCTAAGATTTCATTTAAAGCATTACCAACATTTTCTTTTATTTTTTTTTCATTTTTCCAGTTTTTACTTATTTTATATAGTTGTAATGGAAAACGAAAAATGCAACTCCATCTTTTTCTTTTATTGAAAATTACATTCTACTTACTCTAGAGGCAATAATCCTACTTTAGCTGCCTCATATCTGAGTTATGTCTTAACATAGTAAAAAGATAGGATACCCTGAAGTAAGAAGGTGTTGATAGAAAGTTTTGCCTGATCTTCTATTCCATTTTTCTTTAAATTTAAAACAAAGCTTTTTCCTTAATGATATATACACTTTTTCCTCTATTTTCAATATAGAAGCATAAACCTGTTAGCATAATGAAACAAAGCAAGTATTTAGTTATATAGGCATTTAAAAAGATATAATATAATTTTGCCACCCATATAATTTTATTTCTTTCATGTAGATACAAAGGTTAATATTATAAACCCTTTAGAAAACAGATATGGAACCTAAAAATGGTCACTTATAGTAAAAAATACTGATGATGAAAGGTTTCTTTTCCAAAACAGTTGATTTAATTATTTCCCATGAGGAAGTGGTTAATAAAAACAGGCAAACAGATCAGTTTTTCATCACAAATATGTCACTACACCCTTATGTCTTTGTTACCTAGAAATGCTGATTCATCTTCCCCTGGAATAAATGTGATCGCTTCCTTCAAACATTTTCTGAAATGCTTGTACAATTGGAATTTCGTCCAGTCTGGTATTTGTATTTGTATTTTTCTTGACATGATTTGCTATGAATTTGTTTCTCTTGAATCTCATCTTTATATTTTCTTCATTCTTTAACTTGTAGAAAAGAGACACAGACGATGTAACTCTTAGAGCCTATCCCTAAGGAACAGCTGTGCTAGGATTTAAAGATATTGAAATATTTTATTAATCATCCTCAGGTCAAATGTGAAGGTAATAAAAGAAATGGATTTTACCCATATAAAAAACGGTCTCATTAGAAATTGCATAATATAGTTTCAAATAGAAAGGATGTTTTCATGTCAGATTGAATAGTTTCCATTCTAATCATAATTGCGCTAATATTTTTAGATAAATGATTAAAGTTAAGCATATTGTATATCCCCTTTCCAACATTGAAATATCAGTGGAGCTAGCATTTCAAAAATCAAAGTAGAAAAGCCAGTAATGTGTAGAGAAATCTTGAAAACATAGAATCTTATATATTTATCCTTAAAAATTAAATGTTTCCCATCCTAGTTATTAAATATAAACTGAGCATTTCACAACCTGCATTAAACTCTAATTGTAATACTTCAGCAGTAATAAAATGACATATCTTTTCATATTTTTCCTTGATGTTAATGTGACATTCTTCTGAATGTATCTGGAATGGTGGGGTATTCAGAATTTCTCAATTCTAATGAATGAATTACTTTTCAGAGCAGAGAAAGGGTCTCAACAATAGGCCAGAGCTATAGGAGTCTGAAGACACGGGAAGTAGAGGAGGCCCTGAACCAAAGTCCAATCTCATTCTCAAAATTGCAGTTTTACTTTTAGTAGGATGTTTTTTCGGAACACAACAAAAATAGTCTAAAGGTAATACAGAAAAATAAATGTCCCTGAGTCATTACGTGACTCTTTGAAAAGATCAGAGAGGGCACTGTCTGTAATAGAGAACCCAAGTTGCTATACAGACAGTAATACAAATTAAAACAAAGAAACAAAAAATATGAATAATATGATGTGTATCTGATGTAGAACAAGACCTATGGACTCAGAATAGAAGTGTCAGAAACAGGTTGTGGTACAAATAGCAGCTTGGCATATTATAAAATCTAACATTTCTACAGAGAAAAAAGACAAAATTTTAATAGATGGTTTAGAAAATTATGTCACTACATGGAGAAAAATAAATTTTATCCCTATCTTCCTTCTTATGCAAGGATGACTTCCCGAAGGTTGAAAGATACAAGTAATATATATAAAAATCTAAGGAAATTCAATGAAAAGTATATAAGAAAATGTGATGTTGAGACAAGGAAAAAACATTTTATCAGAACAAAAATATATAAGAAAAATTGACCTAAATGTTAAAAAAGAACACCAAAGATAATGTATGTAAATGGGCAATGAGGAGGCAGAAGGGCTTGGATCTATACCTCTAGATGTAATTCGGCCTCAATGAGACCTCCGCCAAGTTTCTCAAATATTGAATAAAGCTTAAATTCTATTCATTCATTTATTATTTTTACAACTATTGAGATATAAATATGCACATATTTAATGTGCACAATTAGAACTTAGCTATATATTTACCTGCATTTATTCTTTCCTTCTTGTCCCACGGCTACAGTGGAGTGGGATTCCTTCTCTTTTCTAAGGCTAAATATCTTAGTTTTGTTCTAGAACTCATCCTTTCATGCCTATTCAGAAATATCAAACCATTAATTACTGCTTCCTGCATTTGAGACCTCTCTGACCCTAACTTTATCTTTAGAGAAAGTAATTCCTGCTAATAACTATACAAATATATCTATTTAATTCCCTCATATAATAAATACATTATTTTAAAATTTTTAAACATTTCATTAATTCACGAAGAACATTTTAATTTTAAAAACAAGTCTATAAAAAAAGTCATCTATCATTTTAAAGTATATCCTCATTTTCTCTTTCTGATTTGATGTCTTTTGAGTCACTCTAATTTTATGCCTAAAAAACAATAAACATTTTCAAACTGAAAAATTAAAGAGGATTCTAAACAAAACCATTTTTTGAAGATCGAAACTAATTCTGTGATACCTTAAAGTATTTATTTTCCCTGCAGAACATTTTTCCGAGGACCAATTCTTAGTCTAGAAAAAATTGCTTTTTGAAGTATCCATTAAAAGGTACTGTGAGTAGTCCGTGATGAAGCAACTTAAACACATTGGAAAATAAACAGAAAACAAAACAATGTGAAATATTTTTTTGTTTGAACACCTTGGTACTTATAATTTGATATACCATTACTTTTTATGGGTCACACACTTAAGTTTTCCTTTATAATAGCTTGCTTCTTTTCTATCTCCTAGTTTATTGTGGGGAAATGTCTCTTTCTTTTCAAAGTCCATATAGTTTTGGTTCTATTATTTTTAGACAAAAATGAGCAAAGCTATTGAAATCAATCTTTGGCAGGGTGATATGGAGCAGACGCAACATAAAAACAACCCTTTGGCTGGCTTAACTTCATACTTTGAAAATTCCTACTTTAGTTTAAATGAAATATTGTGTAAGTAAAGAAGAATGGTTTATCCATCGATGAAGCAAATATGAAGCTTTTCCTCTTAGAATCTGAATAAAATATGTGTTCACTATAAAGTAAACCTAAAGCATTTAATAGCTTAGAAGCTTTTAGTGGATTCTGACTTGATTTATAGATGACTTCAACAGAGAAGCAAATAGAGAAGCACGGATTTTCAGTTAAATTTTAAAATGACTCAACTATTTTTACACTAAAGATAAAAGTTTCTGTTTGTTCCTTTAGGTGGGGCAAGCATAGAGACACTGAGGGGGAGGAAGGGATAAACAGGGCAGGCAGGTTCTAATTTGTCACCCTTTGTTATTTGAATATATTTTGAATCCTTGAGAATTTACAATGTGCATTTTTCTCTGCACTAACATTTAGGAGAGAATGAACATATACTAGATGAGGATCTTCTTTTCTTTCCACCATAAAGATATGTAAGCTACACATAGGAGAACACAAAAATATTAGAGTGAAAACCCAGGCTGTGGCTTTTACAAAGGATGTTCGATAGCACAATGCAAGAATAAATTATAAAATGAGCTCTTTGACATTCTAATTATCCCAGAAGTAATTTCTTAATGTTAAATTTAAGACAGTTGATTTGTTCCCCTGCAGCAGAAACTAGGCTATTCCCAGCAATTCATGGGGAGATATATTGGCAGATCATCCTTCTATTTCCTTATGTCCACACAGTGTGATGATATATTATATAGCTACTTGGAATTGAAACAGTTTATGCATTTGTGCTTTAGTGCATGAAATCATTCATCCACTCAAAAAATGTTATTGAGTCTTTGTATACTTTGACTAAGAAACCAAGAATTTTCTCTGTATGTTTTTTGTCAACATCGATATAAGTAGATGATCATGAAATGGTTTACAATGTGGAGTAGTTGGGTAAAGGATACTCAATGTAGAAATTGATGATGGCAAATACAAGGTATCTGGAAAAAATTTGGATTCAAAGATATATCATTGGAACAAAAAGCTAAAAATGTTATTATATTAATAAAATATATTCATAATAAAATTATATGATAATAAACATAACAATATATCACAGTAAGCTTGGATACTGTAGAGTAAAATCAACTAGAGCACAGTTAGACATAGACTTTAATTTAGAAGGCAGTGGCATGAGAACAAAACTGACAAAGTGTTCTAAGTCAGAAGAACGAAGCCAGGGATTTTATAGAGTATTAGCAAAAAAGAATCAGCTGAACTTCAGCTGCTTTGGGAATACTTGTTTAAAAATGATCTCTTAAAATGCTTTTAAGGCTTAACAACCATTGGTTGGCTATTTGGGTTTAGCAAGAAGGGAGGGGAGGAAACCTTGGGGGAGATGAGATCATACGAGAGCCATAACAGAAAATTTTCAGTTCTTCAAGTTCTCTTGTTATTAATCATATTTTAATAATATATGCTGATGTTTTTCTATACGTCATCGCTATAACAGTGTTTATATCAGTCTCTATCACCACTGGTTGCCTTCTATCTCCATCTTTATCTCTACCTCTACTTTGACCTCAAACTTTATTTCTTCTCTACATCTTTCCTCTCCCATATCCATCTTCACCCCTTTCTACCTCTCAAACTCCCTCTAAAATAATGAATAGCAATCCAACTAAAGTTTGAAGTCAAAATTAGTGGCTTTGTGAGTGGAAAATGGGAGACCACATGAAAACCCCCTCAAATAAGAACCTTTCCTTTGTGATGTGACAGATTGCTTAATTTGAAAAATTGACAAGATTTTATTAATTTTGATCATTTAAGTATTAGGTTCCTTCCAGTTATAAAATAAACAAGTCACTGGAATGTAATGTACAGCATGGTGACTATAGTTAATAATACTGTATAACACATTTGAAAGTTATTAAGAGAGTAGGTCTTAAAAGTTCTCATCACAAGAAAAAAATTGTAACTGTGGTGGTGGATGTTAACTAGACTTATTGTTATGATCATTTTACAATACATACAAATATTGAATCATTATGTTGTATTCCTGAAACTAATATAGTGTCGCATGTCAATATATTGATAAAAATAATAGAAATAAAATATGTAGTCTTTTACATGGAGAAATGAATTCTGCATAATCCAGTTTGTTTTCCTTCAAATCATATAAGCTCTAAATAAATGGTTTTAACTGTCATGATGGAACATCAATCTCTATACATAATTTGCTTTTGATGGTTTTAAACTATTTTTAAAAAATACAAATTAAACCTTAAAAACAGGTTTTTTTGTAAAATTTCTAATGAAACCCATTGTATGTTAGAAAAGAAAAAGCACAAGATTCACTCATTTTTTTTTTTATTCTTGTAACTAAGTAAATCAATAAATTAGAGAGATTATTTAGGAGAGTGGTGAGTGCACTTTTCTGCAGATGACAAGTGGCCCAACCAAGATTTATATGCAATCTCTCTGACTCCAAACCCCAGATTTTGATTTTGTCCTTCATCCCTTCTCCCAAATAGTTACCATTTATCTTCCTATGCCTGATATGCAATTAGTGTCCTTTATACGTTTTTTCAAGAATTCGGTTTGTTTGGTCAATTTGGTTGTTTCCAGTGGAAAGAAATCATACTCCAGCAATTGTTTCCATTAAAATAATTTAGCTTCCAGAGGCCCATCCATCTATCTTTACATCAAATAAATATGTTATATGGACTCCTAGAGACTTGCAGAAAAGAGATTGAAATAACTAAAGAACATCTTTAATCCTATATCTCCAGCTTTAGTACTGCTTTATGCTTGCTCTGCCCTGTCCACAGTCCATTTTAGCGGTCTATTTGTAGAAAGAAAGTAGTGCATAGGAACTTCAATATTTTTATCACTATACCACATGCATGTTAGGTTGCCTAAAATACTTTATACTAGATTAAACATGTTGACTCATTCTCTTAAGACTCAAGTCTAGCATAATATATTTTTAAAAGTACTAAAAAAACAGAGGCACATTATTTGGACAGTTTTTTTAGTTTTAAGAAAAGAGCTTCATTTTTTTAACACTTACATTGTGGCCATCACAGATTTGTATAGGAGAAAGATATACTTGATATTTGCTTCCTATGCAAAAGTGTATTTTCAAAACATCTAACAAAATGAAGTTTTGAGCTACTAAATATGAAACTCTGGATCAAGCATGTTGTCATTACTGCTAAAATTCCTGTGGTTCTCATGGTTAGCCTTTGGCATACACAGTTACGGAAACTCTGAAGTCCTAATTTTGGAAAATATGGATGGGATATTTTAGTCTAGTTGTGTCAAGCAATATTCTTGTCTTTCTCAAAGCTTAAGCTTCAAAATAAGTCTCTGCCATTGTGAAAGAAGTATCAGAGACAAGAACTTAGAACTCTGTGTAACTCATTGATGTTACAGATTGCATTAAGACCTACTAGGATTAGGCTGGGATATGGAGTGGATTGCAAACATGACCACCAATCATTTCAATCCTTTCTGGCCTTATTGGAATGACACTGCTCTTCCTGTCATCAAGGGGTAAAGTTCATTTTTTTTACCCCTTGAAGCTGGGCTTGGTCACGTGACTTGGTTTAGCCTATGGGACAAGAAAACAAGGAATATAGAGAGTTGAAAAGTGACTGCACATTGCATCTTTCTCACTTGCTGCTAATGGTAGCCAGACACCACGTGAATAAACCCAAGCTAGCCAGTTGAAGAATAAGAAACTAAGTTGTGGAGGATGGAGGTACACCAGCTGAGAGCGAACTCCCTGCTGACCTGGCACCTTTATGGTGTCCTGCCCTTTGAGAAGGAAGGGATATACTGTGTCCCTGTGAATAGACTTCTGTTTTCAACGTCTACATGTTGAAATTGTTTAATT
Source organism: Pteropus vampyrus (assembly GCF_000151845.1). Taxonomy (NCBI): domain Eukaryota; kingdom Metazoa; phylum Chordata; class Mammalia; order Chiroptera; family Pteropodidae; genus Pteropus; species Pteropus vampyrus. The sequence continues at coordinate 8,480,121 of NW_011888834.1, forward strand.
TGCTTCACCTTAAATGTGTTAATAAGAAAATCAAAATTTATATAAAGTGCAGAGACTACACACTGTCATGAAAACAGGGCTAGACTCATGCATATACACAGTACAAGATTAAGGAGCGTCTTTAAAAGAGTATCTGAGGATTAACTGAGTGTTAGCGATTGAGAGTCGTTTGTCATGTGACTATTCTTATTCTTTTTAAACTAACTCATGCTTTTTAAAAGCTTATTTAATTCCCAAGAACACCGTGCATTCTATTTATATTAATACTGGTATATTAATTACTTTTTATAAAGCCAGGATTTCCAAATATTTTATTATTTGTGAACACAAGAGAACACTGGAAGCTGTAAATGCAGTGATATGCTGTTGCTTTACAAGTTTGTGTTTTTGGAAGTACCAAATGGTACGAGCATTTGCCTTACAACCTATTCTGGTAATATGTAGAAAATATGATGATATTTAGAGAAATCAATATGTAATAAAAAAAAGTGGGTGAGTAACATAATTTTTACAGAAGTTTAAAAATAATAGATCGTATTTCAAAATGTAGAGGTATTTGGTCATGTAGAAAATAATGATATAAGAATGAAATTTTTAGTAAACTCTGATGTTTTTGTAAATTTTATTTTTTTTAGTTATTTAGGATTAATAGTAAATAAAAAAAGGAAATGTTTCTACTTTTCTTTTTATTTACTTTATTTTTATTTTTATTTTTATTTATTTAAAAAAAAATTTTTAGGTGAGGCAATCCTTGGTTGACCTCACAGATTGCAAGGACCTTGTCAGCTTACAATCCCTTATTTTTTATTTTTTACACTTACAGCACCTCGTCTTCTTACGTGATCTCTCATCCAAGTACCATCCAGGCCTGACCCTGCTTAGCTTCCGAGATCAGACGAGATCGGGCACATTCAGGGTGGCATGGCTGTAGACAAGAAATGACAATGTTTTTAGATGAAGAAAACATGGATATAACTCAACTTCTAAAGCTCTTAGTTTTTATTTTCTTAAATGTGGATTATACTACATTTTAATATTAATATAAAATTTTTTACTTTTATGCAATAATCTCAACAAAGAGCCTATAAAGTATAGTGAGCACTCAATCTAAGTTAATTCACTATACTTCTTAAATATAAAAAGTATCCACTTACAGAATTGAATAATATCTTAAACATGATTGATAATGAAAATTTACTTTTTACTTATGAAGTGTAATTGGTAATCAGTCAAATGTATGTAAGTAGCAACATGGTAAAGAACTGAAGAATATTTAGAATAATTGAGATAAATACCCTTATAATTTAGACATGAGAGCTATTTAGACTCAAATTCTCCTGATTGAGGATGAGAATTAATATCCTGTGCCTCAGGATCACAACTTGTCTCAGTTTATCTTCCTAGGTACTTGAGACATTTCAGCTTATATCCAGATTCCATCATAAAATTACTTGCTTCAGAGAGACTGAGAAAAACCATGATCTGTCACTGATTTTTAGCCAAAAAAATATAATATGTTGAGCCTATAGTAATTTCCACAGTCATTTATATATTTCTGGGAAAAATCCAGACAAAAAGCAATTAGTCAAGGCACTGTCTACCTGAATCTCTAGTTATTTTCTGATAACTCTTACTTTATGGAGGTAAGACTAAGAGAATTAGTTCTATAATGATTATGAGGAAGAAGAAGCTATTATAGATAACTTGAATGCTTGGATATAGTACACATCATTTCAGTAGGCTTTGACTAATTACTTAGCATAGCTGTTTCTGCAAAGTTTCTTTACTAAGAAAATTGACAGAATTAAATATCATAAGAGAAATATTTAAGCTATTTACTATAATATATTTAAACCACTTTGGTAGTATATTATTCTAGACAATATCATATAATTTAATTTTGGTCTTTTTTGTTTTGTAAAAAAAATCCCTATAAAGAATCCTATTAGACAAAACTTCATTAGAAATTGCTGTTGTGTATCAAGATTAAAACTGACTTTCTGTGTTATGCTCTATAAAACTATTTAGATAATATTAAGATATTTTAATAAGCCAGACAGGAGATATTTTCAATAAAGTTGAATTTTTATTTTTACTCTATTTTAATTATGTAAATATTTTAGGGCATATATCCTTTAATGTGATGTGATAAGAAGGTCATTTTATCTCTGTGGTATTCTTCCCCAAACACATAATCCAATCTAATTTTCAGACAGACCTAAATCGAAGGACATTCTGCAAAATACCTGACCAGTGCTCCTCAGATTGTCAATGTCACAAAAAAACAAAGTTTCAGACAGAGGAGACTAAGGAGATGTGACACTAAATACAATGCGATATCTTGGATTAGATCCTGGAATATAAAAAGAATATTAGTGGAAAAACTAATGACATCCAAATAAAGTGTACAGTTAATTCATAACAAAGCATCAATGTGAGTTTTTAATTGTGACAAATGTGCCATGATAATGTAAGATGTTAACATCTAGGAAAAACTAGGTGAAGAGAATATATGAAATTTGTGAACTATCTTGGAAACATTTTCATAAATTTAAAATTTCATAATAAAATTTGCTAAAATTCTAGAAACTATTATTTCTGATACAAACATATATGATATATATATATGACTTTTTCCTTAAAGGAACAATCAGTTTTTCAATATGGAAATAAAAACATTTGTTTCAATGCAAAATAGAATGATGATGGAGAGCACTAATTTTGCCCATATGGCAGAAAAGGGCCATACTTTCAGCTTGTGACTTTAGGGCTATTTAGAGTGTGAGTCAGAGGCTATCAGTTGTATTCAAATATCTATTCTTCCTTGTATGTTATGGCCTGCCTGATATTTAGCTGGGAACATGGCTTTTCAGAATAAGAACTATATATTTCAGATTCCCTTGCAAAAGAAATGGTCACGATTTGAGGATATAAGTGTAATTGATATATGTGACTTCCAACACATCTTTAAATGTAGAGCTACATCCTCCTTTGCCATTTCTTCCTTCCTGTTGGTTGAAATGTAAACATGATGTCTAGAGCTCAAGAAGCTATATTGACCATCATGCGGAAGCCGCATGTTAAAAGAAGCTGTACAAAAGAAAAAACAAGGAAACAAACAAACAAAAAATCTTGGCTCTCTGAGACCGGCAAGAACCATTCCAGTTCTGATCTTCCCCCCTACAGAATAAACATCAAAAGTTCTCATAGATGAACCCAGTGTTATGTACAGTGCTTCCACACCACTTTCTCTCTGGAAAATATGTCAGCACATGAATAAAAATGATATGTGTTAGAGGGTAATGTTTAATCTGCTCTAATTTATTTTTAAAAATAAATCTTTAACATACTTAGATATTTTAATTATTAATGATATGGAATTTCTTATTGATAGCAAATTTTTTGATAGCAAATGACTTGTAATGCCATAGGTGAAAATTGCTGACATACAATAGTACATCACTGTCCTCTCTATAGATGAAGTCCAACTTCAAAAAGTGATCATTCAAACATCTCTTTATTTTGGGAAGATGTTAAAACCATTGTATTAAATTCTACGAATTCATAGCACGGTAAAGATATGTACACAACACTAATCAAGATTGTTCTCTCCCTTCCTTCCTTCTTTCCCTCCCTCCCTCCCTCCTTTCTTTCTTCCCTTCCTCTCTTCCTTAATCGTTTTTGCATACTTAACTCTTATTTTTATGTTGCCAAAGCAATTGGAGTATTATGTTAAATAATAACTACAATTTAAAGAAAGAAGTCAATCAAACCAATTAATCATGATAGAGCTAGCTGAATTATACTATACGTCTCATCACCTGCCCCATATATCCTTATTGAAAGCTTGTGTAGGTGGCCAAGAAAGGAAGGAATTTTCATAGAAAAGCTCATTTTGGCACTGCAATAAAAGTCGTATAATTATGAAAAAAAAGGTACTAATTTTTTACATAATTAGGCTGTCAAAAATACATTGACTGTAAGCTACCATTGTGAGGCGGCTTGAGTTTCGAAATGACAGAATCTGGTTAGGGATAAAATAATTGGAGCTTGAGAGAGAGGTCACAGTTAGAGAAATTAAGGAGTTGTTTGCCTGGTGGAAAAGAATTTTTGTCAGTCGGAATTTCTTGAATAAAGACAGGAAGGCTGAGAAAAAAATTTCGTAGTAGGACCATTTTTATATTAAAAAGCTGAACGAGTCTATACATAAAGGGCTAAAAACAAAGTTGTACAGTTATCTGATCTTTTAGTTAATTAGTAGCAAATTATTTTCAAGCCAAATGAGAATATCTCCTCCATCATCAGAGATTTTTTGCAGGGAGAAAAAAGGGTGGTTAAATTATCTAGACTTTTATTTTATCCCTGATGTGTTACAGTGGCATCTCTGAAGCCTCAGTGGTCTTTTGCTTGTTTAAGAAAATGACTAAAGTTTCCTTTAGTAATGAGAACTGCAGATTTGACATCCAAATTATTAATTAGAAAATCTAGGTAATTCAGGGTCCCTAGAACCTCTATGAGGGTCCCTAGTCAGACAAGACTGAGTCAAGTCCAAGACTGGCACTAGAATTGCCAGTCACTCCCTCAGTGAGCCTCAGTAGGCTCACACCCCATTAGGAGACAAATTTTAATCGGTCCATATCTATGTTGCTCAGATAGTTGGGCTACAACTTTTTCTTAAAAATCTTTTTTTCTATGTAACAGCTGCCTAATTCTTATGGCTGTGTTTTGGCCTTGGTTTTCTGGTGTGCCCTCTTTCATGAGGCTAGACACCTGTCCTGAATTCCAGCCCCCGAACAGCCTTTCACAGCACCCTGCTCCGTATATGACAGCTTCTGGTCCCACAAAGCCTCTAGGTTCAACAGAGCTAGGTTTATGCAATGATAGATAATAATGAATTCAAGCTCTCCAAGTGAATGAGTGAATGATGGAGTAAAAGCACAACATCAAGGAAAATATTTGGTAAAGTTGTCAGTGATTCTTGACCCAAAACTAAGTCTTTTCTAGATCATAAGAGAACAAGTTAACTTTCATCATTTTGATCCTGCATGCAAAAAACGGAAATGAGATATTCACAGTGATGCAAGCTGGCTTTGAAATCAGCAAGCCTTGGCTCACACCAATCACCAAATTGGCACATGAATTGGAAATGATGTTCAAAGCCACTCACAGTCAGAATGGGAAAAGCAGCTTCTCCTTCTCTGAAAGAATATACAACAGCCTTTCCTTTGGAATTCACACTTACGTTTGCTATTCTAAGCTTGTGAATGTGCAGAAGGATGGTGTCCTACATTCAAATTTAATTAATTAATTTCTTTTTAGGTAACTAAACTGACTAACAACAGGGGCTGATCACTCTAACAAGTTTATCTACTTCATGTTCTAAAATAGCGCATAGAATGTTTCATTTCACCCTGTGAAATGACTCAAAGAAAGTTAAATTAAATACCATGCAATTTTCTAATAAGATTAACTGATAGAGTTAATATGGGCCCACCAAAGGAGATGAGGTTGGTCTTTGCTTCAGAACCTCTCACAGATAGTCTTTTACCTTCTCCAGTTGTCACTTTCCCAGATCTGCAGAGAAACCTATAACCCCCGCCCAGAAAAAATATATGCTCTCAAAAAATCATGTGGGAATTAAAACAATAAAATTTTGGAGATCCTCTATAACCACTCTTGAAAAAGTATATATTAAATGATGAAAATTTCAAGTTAATAATAAGGGGACAAACTTTAGGGGAAAAAATAGAGAAAGTTGAGG
>NW_011888834.1:8485931-8495847 GCF_000151845.1 Pteropus vampyrus
AAAAACAAAGTTGTACAGTTATCTGATCTTTTAGTTAATTAGTAGCAAATTATTTTCAAGCCAAATGAGAATATCTCCTCCATCATCAGAGATTTTTTGCAGGGAGAAAAAAGGGTGGTTAAATTATCTAGACTTTTATTTTATCCCTGATGTGTTACAGTGGCATCTCTGAAGCCTCAGTGGTCTTTTGCTTGTTTAAGAAAATGACTAAAGTTTCCTTTAGTAATGAGAACTGCAGATTTGACATCCAAATTATTAATTAGAAAATCTAGGTAATTCAGGGTCCCTAGAACCTCTATGAGGGTCCCTAGTCAGACAAGACTGAGTCAAGTCCAAGACTGGCACTAGAATTGCCAGTCACTCCCTCAGTGAGCCTCAGTAGGCTCACACCCCATTAGGAGACAAATTTTAATCGGTCCATATCTATGTTGCTCAGATAGTTGGGCTACAACTTTTTCTTAAAAATCTTTTTTTCTATGTAACAGCTGCCTAATTCTTATGGCTGTGTTTTGGCCTTGGTTTTCTGGTGTGCCCTCTTTCATGAGGCTAGACACCTGTCCTGAATTCCAGCCCCCGAACAGCCTTTCACAGCACCCTGCTCCGTATATGACAGCTTCTGGTCCCACAAAGCCTCTAGGTTCAACAGAGCTAGGTTTATGCAATGATAGATAATAATGAATTCAAGCTCTCCAAGTGAATGAGTGAATGATGGAGTAAAAGCACAACATCAAGGAAAATATTTGGTAAAGTTGTCAGTGATTCTTGACCCAAAACTAAGTCTTTTCTAGATCATAAGAGAACAAGTTAACTTTCATCATTTTGATCCTGCATGCAAAAAACGGAAATGAGATATTCACAGTGATGCAAGCTGGCTTTGAAATCAGCAAGCCTTGGCTCACACCAATCACCAAATTGGCACATGAATTGGAAATGATGTTCAAAGCCACTCACAGTCAGAATGGGAAAAGCAGCTTCTCCTTCTCTGAAAGAATATACAACAGCCTTTCCTTTGGAATTCACACTTACGTTTGCTATTCTAAGCTTGTGAATGTGCAGAAGGATGGTGTCCTACATTCAAATTTAATTAATTAATTTCTTTTTAGGTAACTAAACTGACTAACAACAGGGGCTGATCACTCTAACAAGTTTATCTACTTCATGTTCTAAAATAGCGCATAGAATGTTTCATTTCGCCCTGTGAAATGACTCAAAGAAAGTTAAATTAAATACCATGCAATTTTCTAATAAGATTAACTGATAGAGTTAATATGGGCCCACCAAAGGAGATGAGGTTGGTCTTTGCTTCAGAACCTCTCACAGATAGTCTTTTACCTTCTCCAGTTGTCACTTTCCCAGATCTGCAGAGAAACCTATAACCCCCGCCCAGAAAAAATATATGCTCTCAAAAAATCATGTGGGAATTAAAACAATAAAATTTTGGAGATCCTCTATAACCACTCTTGAAAAAGTATATATTAAATGATGAAAATTTCAAGTTAATAATAAGGGGACAAACTTTAGGGGAAAAAATAGAGAAAGTTGAGGACTTTTATTATTGATCAAGTATTAGGATCATTTTGTTGTTCGATGAGATACCTCAATTTCTATCTTCTGTATTTCATAGAAGCATTTGATATTTGGGGAACAAATTAACACTGTAGAGCAACTAATTCTTTTTCTATTTTCTCATGTTTAATTTTTTCTACTCCGTTTTCCTTCTCTGTTTTCTCAACTTATTTGATCATGATTTCTCCAAATTCCTTATATATTTAGTGTTCAATGTTGAAAAGAAATATTACACACTCTACTGTAATCATTGAGCTGTAATTATTAGAACAATTTAGTATAGAAACTATGCTAACCATAGAAACATTTATTATACTTAAAACTCTAATATACAATTAGACCACTTTTTGATAAAATTTATTTCCTTGGGACCCTCACATTTGACAAAAATTCCATTTACCAGTTAATCTCTTGCACAATATGTTGTTGTCCCTGAATATGTTAGGCAAATAATTGGGTATCTTTAAATAGCTATTTGACCTCACGTTCTTGTGGGTAGCCCAATAAAAATTATAACTGCTTGTGCTAAACATTTTTAAATGAATACATGTTAGAGACAGAAGCAAGTATAAACAGGATTAAGTAGAAGAGAAATAAATTCAAAGTAAATCACACGGAAGAAAAATACAGACCACACATACCAGGTGGGATGTTTGCCTTCGTACAAGTATTTTAGGACAAATTTAGAAATAGTCACACTTGACCACAGAATAAGTGCGAATCAGCACAGTGGAATTACAACTAATAAAAGAAAATATGATAAAATGACATGTGAATGGGAGAAAAATGATATGCTACAATTTCTCATTAACCCACTCTCCTCTGGAAATAATAAATTTCATTGCTTTAGAAAAAGAAAACTTAATATAATTAATATTTTTTAATATCAGGATTAATTTTTGCCTTTTAGAAAGTTGTGAATATTACTGTGAACCTGTGTGGCTACAAATAAGAAATAAAGAACAAGATTCATGAAAATAAAAATTGTACCTAAATCATCTTAAAATCTATGTACGAAATCTTCGACTAACTTCATTTTGAAAAGAATTTATGCCTACAAATTGTAATTTGATACAAACGAGCAGAACTTTAAGGGCAAAACATTAGTTGGAATAAAAATAACTGAATTGTTAGGTAAACATGATAAGCAAACATTTGCCTCTTTCAGGATGTCACTGTATATTTTTTCTCCATTTATTCTGGATCTACTTTTTTATTCTTTAGTAGAGTTTAATATTTTTCTTTATCAACATCTTATATATTATGTTCTATATAATTCTTGTTTTGGAAATAGTGTCTTATTCTTATGTTTTCCTCTGATTATTATTTTTATGCTGTAATGTTATCGATTTGTGTAAGTTATTCATATATTTAGAAACTTGGCCAAAGTTTTTTATTGTTCTATTAACTTGTTTATTGACTCTGCAGATGTCACACTATTTACAAATAAATACATTTCTTTTCATTTCTTATTCTTTTTTTGCCATTTTCTTATCTTATTATGTTTGCCAGGACCTCTATTACTGTGTTTATCAGAAACAGACTTTGTACCAAAACCTACAGGAAACATCACATTTAAATTGGAGACCAAACGACCCATTACATTTAAGAATAGAAACAAGGCAAAGATCTTTATTATTTGGTATTTTTTTGTATTAAAAAAATACTTCATGTTTATTAACTCAAGCTTAATAATTATATATTCCAATCTTCTATTCCTATTTCAATTAATTCAGTTAATGGCTATTGGTGTTCTATTTCTGCTTACACCAATTTTTACATTTTATGTTTTTTATGAAACATATATCTGTAGTTTGTTTAACTGTATAGCTAGTAAATTTCATGTATTGTTTTTGTTTTAATCTCTGCCCCATCCTTGATATGTACAAAAATATATGGCATATATATAGATACATTTCTACATTAATTATATATTAGAGAAAGAGCAAATATAATCAAAATTAAGTTAATATTTTTCTTGCTTATTTAAACATTAATTTCAAAATACTATAAGAATACTATAAGCAGAATCATTATTCTTTTATATATATATATTTATATACACACAATATATATAGATATACATGTATATTCTGTCTTTAATACCATGGAACTAATATTTATCTGAGAATGTATTTTTAAAATCAGCTCTATTGATTTTTATACTTTTATAAATTTCCATGTAGTCTTCTTCGAAGATGTATTTTATGTTTGATAAATTTGAAATCATTGCCTTTAGTTGACTAGAAGAACTTCTTCTGCAGGTCATAGAATTTCTAATTGAGTCAAATTTCTCAAAGACAAAGTACCTTCTTCTGCAGGTCATAGAATTTCTAATTGAGTCAAATTTCTCAAAGACAAAGTACCCAATAAGCACAGAGGAAACAATACTAAATGGAGAATATTATTATTTCTAATTTTCATATTAAAGCATGTAACTACTTCAACCTATTTTTTGGCCTCTATCATGAATACATTTTTGCAACAAATATTTTTATGAGGCAAAATTCATTAAATAAGATTTGGAATTTATTATGATTTTGAATGTTTTGCCAAATATAGATGTTGAAAATTAGAATCCTATTTAGTTGCCTTTTATTCAAGTGTGGAATATAAACTTAATCAATAAAAATAGGAAATTCATCAAAAGGTTTTTGCCACAATATGAGGTATTCCAAATCACAATAATAAAATTTCAAAATAATACTTGTAAACTGTTCAACCTCTCATAGATTTATTTGTTCATTTTCTTATTGTTGTAGGAGAACATTTCAATGTGTTTCTTTTTGAAGTTTTGTTTTCAATAATTATAAGGCAAAGATTATGATGATAAAAAATAAAAAAGTAATAATCATAAGGCAAAAGCGTTTCCAAAACACAATTGCTGTTATGTGGCAAAGGGAGAGGACATTTATGGCTATGGTACAGGCTATCAATACCAAGTATATTTCTAATTCAACACTTTCTTAATTCAGCAAGAATACCATTGCATTATCATGCTGTGCTCCCAAGAAATTAGTATTCTTATTATTACTGCAAATAAAATTTAATATTCTGTGGTGAAACCCAAACTCAATATAATATACCTTTCAAATATTCAAAGCTTAGATTTAGTAACTTGAATTAAAACATCAAACAATTATTTGAATTAACTGTTTTTCTCTAAGTTCGAAGCCTTGTATAATAATATAAAACTGATATTTCTTACATTTTTGAAAATCTGTTAATGGAGCCAACTTATTGCCTGCTAACTCTTTACTTTTCATAATTGCGTAAAGAAAACTTGAAATAAAATTTGAACAGAATTTGGAACAGCTAATTGTTTTAAGTGAAATATCATGCCTTATATTATAACATGTAAATTCAGAAGATGTCTCACTTTCTACCATGGTATTAATATAACTACTAAATGTTGAAATAAGTGCTGATGCTTTTTTCAGCAGGTTTTTGTCTTTAGTTTTTTATGTGGTCAGTGACATCACCCCGATGATGGATATGAAATACCAACAAATTTTTGCAGGTTACATGGTCATCCTCAGCTTCCTTGAGAACTACAAATTCAGTACATAAATTGTTATTTGCTAGCAATTTTGTTTTTTGAGTCATCACTGCAAAAGTGCTTATCCTACTGGAATTGATCTATTGAACACATAGAATGAACACAAGTTGATGATGCATAGAAGATCAAAGAGACACATTCTAAACAAAGTAAGAAATGAAGATGAAATCCAATGTCCTTGTGATCATCATACATTTTCATTTTTAAGATATAAGAAAGAGGGAATTGATTAACCAATTCAATATTCCTCTCAAATATTGTTTTGTTTGGGTCCCTAAGTTTTTAAACTTGTATTTAAAACATAAAACAAGAAAGAAAAGAGAACAAAAATCTTCCAAAAAATATATCCAGGAACTGCTGGAAGGTCTCAAAGAGAAAGAAGGAAGAGAGCAGTGTCCTTTATTTGTCCTCTATAACCTCTAAATGGTGTCAAAATACTTTCATTTCAAAAACTAAATATTTTTGCCTTTTATTAAACCTGATGCTACCCATTTTGGATTGCTTAATAAGTGCTAGACCTGGCAGAATTCCTATTCCTATTGCTATAACCTACTGTGTTTTAAAAGTAAATGTTGAAATTATAGAAATAGTTGAATTAACCGTTTAATTTTTCATAAATTCACTCTACCTTTCTTTAATATCCTGTGTCCAGAATTGTGCATACAGGTGTTTAACACCATAGAAACCATCCAAATCATCTCCAATATCATGAATGTCCCCTGGTGATTAAAAGACATATAAAAATGTAGAAGGATGGCAATTTTTAGAAACAGGATCCAACATATATCCTGGATTTATTTTTTAGAACAGCCCTATTCTCTTTATTATAATTAAATTGTACTGACACCAGGTTTTTTTTAAATTGGGTAATTCTTTTAAGAGTAAGATCTTTTTTTTTTTTTTTTGATGAAAGTCACGTTTAGAAAGAAGTCATTAAAAACAGCCTAGTCCCTGTAAAGCAGTTTTCAATCACTTAGCAATGAACTAAATACTAACTCTCCAAATTCAATAAATCTTTTAAAGGTTAGTTTCTATTGACCAGAATTATATATAGAGATAACTTTTGTAAGTCTTTCCTAATTAATCAAAAAAAAAAAATTTTACAGCTTCCCATTAGTTTCAAAAAAACATCCAGTACAGAAATGAAAGTTTGAGGAAATAAGCCATTATTCAGGTTTCAGAAAATTTAAAAACAACAACAACAATCTAGATTAATGTTTCAAAACCCTGGGAATGGTTTTAGTTTTAAATCTATATTTTATTTTAACCTTAGCCATTTGGCTAAATGCCTGTTTTCAGCTCCTCATTAGTTATAGAACTTATAATGCAATATCCAAAATACATTTTTAAGCAATAACACATATTAACCTTTAAAATACTATACTTACAGACCCACATAATATGTTCAGGCAAAATATAGAAGAATTAGAGAATTTAGAAGAGTGATCCACATATATGCAACAAATAATCATTTGACAGAGATAGAAACTTTAAGAAAACTAGCTCTCCACCTTTGAAATAATTCTGCTTTAATTCATTTATTTATTTATTCATTGTTAAAAAGAAACAAAACCAGTACTTGTAAAATACCGTGCCTTAAAGAAGGCTCAGTCAGAATAATTTTTTATATTACCATAAAAATTAAAGAAATATTGAAACTGAAGCATCACCTAGTATGACTGTTTCATATGCAAAAATTCTTTGAATAATGAGGTATTTGCCATAATTAATATTTTAGCAAAATTTCATCAATTTGACCTTGTGGCCATTGTTTGTTGATACTTTTTATTTTACCAACAAGCAATTTATACGTTAACTTTTTCCATAAAATATTTGAAGTTCTTATTAAAATAAATAAGATAAACTTTTGCCTCAATCTCTTGAAACTTATTTTCTCTTACTTTATTTCTATTAAAAAATTCCTTTTTTATGAAGGTATATTTCAAATTATCTTCTACTTTCAGCACCCCATCTGTGTGTAAATGAAGTGTATGAATGTACAGAATTTAAATATCTTCTATTGCTTGTGTAAAATGGCATAGCGATGCAAAGGCATATTTTACATTCTGTCAAGCATTCTACAAATACTGGTTTTGTTCATTTTTAACAATGGCCATACTTTTAGAAGTGAAAATGTTATTGTCATATAAAGATTATTGACCTTCCCTTAGAAGAGTGCATGCTTTGTATTTCTGAGTTTATGAATTTGTAAACCTACATCTATATTCTTTATTCTATTTCTCTTTATGACCAGTGACGTGTGTATAAAAATTAACTAGAAAAGTTAGAAGTGAAATATGCAGCAATGGCGAAGAGCCAACCTAAGCAACCCACAAAGAGATCAAACCTATGATTTGGGGTTCATTAGCACCATGCTCAAAGCGAATGAGTTAATCATTCACAGATTAATTGGCTCAGATTACTTAGTTAACTTGTTTTTAAGTTTCTCCTAATTTAGCACCACATATGGATAAGCAATTAATAAATGTTTTCCTATGATAAAGTATTTAAGTGAAATATTTAATACTATGTAATTTTTGTTGTTCCTAAACTCATATGTTTCAAATTTGCCAAATGTTAATAGTCATACAATTATCTCATATATTTAAGTATAAATATATTCTTACTGGGAAATTCCTGGACATGAAAAGTTTAATAAAAGTTTATTACTAGTTTTATGAAAAGAAGTAGAGATAAATGTCCATTACTATGGAAAATAGACAAAACAACACCTCCCATGTTATATTGTTTCTCACTGAAAGTAATATGTACAGTCCCAAAAGATAACAGCCCTACAATATCACTAGGTAGATCATCTCATCATTGAATGAGGAAAACTAATACGATTTAGTAGGGAAGAGAGTTCACCTTTGGGGAAGAAAAAAGAGTGTTTTTATGTATTTTTAGGAAAATAATTAGAACACTCACGAGATGAGAAATAAACAACATCAAAAGAATAAATGGGAATAAGGTTCAAAATTTTTAATACATGTGCAGGAGTTCTCAGTAGGAAGAGGGGACCTAGCAACTTGGAAGATTATAGAGTAAGGGGTGAAAAAATTGTTTGAGAACTTTTTAACTGCAGGATAGTATAATATTAAATTTTAACTTTTTTGCTTTCTAGTGTTATAATACAAGCTCCAATGCCATGACCTTAAACTCTGGCAAAGACTATTTTAAAGAGATCCCTTATTGAAGTGTGTGCTTGTAGAAATATCGATGATGATGAAGATGATGTTTACTTATGTTGATACGTCATTATGATTAAGTTAATGCTTAATAATAGCAATAAATAGTATTATTAAGGGCTCACTAAATGCCAGGCATTGTTTTGAATGCATTATATCATTCAATTCTCATATAACCCTTGAGGCATGTAGAATTATTTTTTCCATTTTACAAAGAAACTTAGATATAAAAACATTAAATTACGTGTATTTTTTCCTTTAAAATTTTTATTTTATTTTTTTCACTTTTTTAGGCAAGGCAACCCTTGGTTGACCTCACAGATTTCAAGGACCTTGTCAATTTACAGTCCCTTATTTATTTATTTATTTATTTATTTTTTACACGCCTACACAGCACCTGTCTTCCTAGGTGGTCTCCCATCCAAGTACTAACCAGTCCCGACCCTGCTCAGCTTCCGAAATCAGATGGGATCCGGCTTGTTCAGGGCGGCTTGGCTGTAGACACCATTTTTTTTTTTTAATTTGGGAGATTCATCATCCTGCAAGTTTTGAAAAATAAAGCTTTGGTGCTGCTATAGAAAACAAAACAAAACAAAACAAAACAAAAACAAACAAACAAAAAACTCTAACTCTGCACAGGTTCAGATACTGAAAAGCAACTGAGGTTCGGCAAAAGAAATATTCCAGCCCAGGACCTTGAGTCTTCAGCATGCAATGCACAGACACAGGAACTTGTCAAAGTACCTTCACATAGTAGAGCCTTCCATTAACCAGCAGCTCTGATTTCTGCTATTTATTTTTTTACTTGGTTCCTGGATCTCAAGATGACCCATAGATCCATGGATTCTATAAACTAATAGCTAGCTAATAAATTCATTTTATGCTTTGGTTATATGACTAATGCAGTCTTGGTAAATATAAATTAAAAAGCCACAAAAGAGTACAAAGAACAGTAATTGTGCAGAAGCATACGATTGGAGATGACTATTGAAAAGTGAGCCTTTGGGATCTTAATAGATATTGTGAGAAAACCAGGGTTGATACACCACCAATACTTTCTGATATGGCCCAGTTTGTGGCCAGTGACCACTGTGATAGGCTGTAGCATGTTATGATTTTTTCAGTGCCTCTGACATGCCACTTGTTGAATATTTTAAATATCACCATTGAGTAGAAATTAAATTTCCACGGCCAATGGGATAGAACTATTTAAATAAGAGAATGTCTCTAATTGATATATAAATTACCTGCGTGAAGTCAGAAATGGGACTCATAGAAAGCATTCATCTAAAAAGAAACTGGTTACGGAGCATTTATAGTTATAATGAAAATAATGTACTAGTACAGATGAATATGGCACCTTGTGAGTGACTATTAATAATCACGATTCATTTCTTCGTATCTTCAATTATGTATGGTTGTTTCAAGACCTACTTTACCGTCTCTGAAGAACTTTGTATACCTCCAGCACGGTCTGTTGTATATTTGGTTTGAGTCAGACTGAAAGAGCAGGAAACATTTGAGGAATATTCAGAACTAGCTCATGAGTTCTTTGAGGTTAGGCACAGTTTCTCCTTGGCAGAAAATAGTGTGATTTTGCCAT
>NW_011888834.1:8496377-8502042 GCF_000151845.1 Pteropus vampyrus
AAAAAAAAAAAAAGAAAAGAAAAGAAAAGAAATATTCTGAGAAATATTTTTTTAAGATTTCACCATGGTTGCAAATGTAACATTGTTTGTGTTTCAAAAGAAAAATAGCACAATAAAGAAGAGACATAATTTTTTGATCATTCAGGTCAAAATACTTTAGCTTGTTGTATATTTTAAGTTTTCCTGACAATTCCTGATTATAATTTTAATTCTGTATCATAAACTAGGCATACAGTAAATTTCAACTTGCTTTGCTATATAAATTCCATTTTTTTATAAACACAGAGCATTCTTAGTTTTTTCAAGTTTGGAGTATTTTAATTTAAATAATAATAAAAAATGACATGATAATACAAGTTTTCCTAGGTGAAGAGCGATTATATAATCTGTAATGCAAGAAATGAAGCATGCCAAATGGTAATTAATACCACCCTCTTTTTCTTGCAAGAATTTTGCTCTGGATAAAAGAAAAATTCCAGAATATTATTTATAATAACTTATTACTCTCACATTGATCATCAGAGTATCTGAGTTAAGCATAAACATTATAGAGAAATTATATGAAATTTTTAAAATATGAAAAAATTTATTAATATGTTGCATGGAATTATAAAATGTGTGTTCTCTGGTAGCCCCACTGCTTTGTAGTCTACATTTAGACATTGTGATGTGGCTCAGATTCTAGAAATTTTGAATAAAAAATTTGTTCTTTCTATCCAAATGGTTATTATAAAGAAAAAATAAAACAATGGATATAGTTGTGGATAAGATATATTCCCTATAAATAGTGTTACATTTAATTAATTACTGTTCTTTTTTATTAATAAAATATAGATTTTATTAAACAGAAATGAATTGTAAGATTCATATTAAGTAACGTATATGTTTGTATACATTGCCTTGCCATCATTGCTGAATATCATGCTCTGACTACTCTAGCACCTATATCAATGTTTCTCAACTTGTGATCCCCAAGACACTCCATCTGAAACACACATTTGGACCACATGAACCACAGATCTGATTATGCTTGAAGTATATGTGATAGATAGTAAAGTGTGGAGTCACTAGCAGGCTCCTACGGGTCAACCAGAGTTAAAAATCTGAATATTTTTGAATAATGCTCTGCTCTCTTTTACGAACAACTATTTCATTTTGAGAATGAAATAGCTTCAGAGTTGCTGCCAGGCCTTAGTAAAGACTAACCACTTAACTATGAACCACCAAGTTACCATGTGACCCTAGTTGGCCATCAAGAACTGAGTTATGTAGTATCATCTCCGCCATGGAAGGGATTACACTTTATTCTCACTAAACAGATATTGATTTTGAGTATAAAATTGCATTCTCTGCCACAACGCTTCTGCCAAAACCAACAACCAGTGATATGCAAATGTTTTACACACCATCATGTTAGTCCATGCATCTTTGCCTTTGACCAAGGAACTTATTATACAGCAAAGGGAGTGAAGTTTTTATTAAATTAATAATAAAGATTTCAATCAGCCCCATATTTGTACAATTATCATAATTTTTAAGATATAAATTAAAGAGAATCTATTTTTAGGCTCCCAAATTAGCTTTAATATTTTAACATAGGAGGATATTTTTACTGGACACTGACTACATTCCTGACTTCTACCAGGATCTAGAAATAACAATAGATAAGCCATAAACCCTGCCCTAAAGCAACTAATAGAAAAATTTATACAAATTCCAGGAAGTAACAAAAACTATATGCAAAGTACTGAAAATAATGGGCTTCATGAAATATTTTATAATGTGTACTGTTCCATTATGTGAGTATGCCTTCAAGGCCAAACACTATTTTAGGCACTTTACCATATATTAGCTGGAAGAAAGAGCTTTCTCTCAATAAAACAATTTTAGACTTTCAGATGAAGTTAATCACTTTGTCTCTGGATCTAACATTATTTTGTTTATAAACAAACCCATACACCATACTATTTTCCAGGCACTGACTCATGTTCCCTACAAATATTTACATTGATTTTACTCAATATCGATCAATTATTAATTTGAATTATATCAAATTACCCTGATGATTCAACTCACTGAATAATAACTGTATCCTATTTACCTCATTTATATTTTCCATTCCCTCTTCCTTCCATCAAAACATGAATGTCAGAGACATATGATGCTCTTCCATTCTGAAAATTAACATCTGAAATTTCTGAAGCAATTTTATATATTGAACTCTATCTTATTTATTCCTAATGGCATGATTCAACACAAAAAAGACAGTAATTTGAAAATTTATATTTAATACTCATATTTTTACTTGAATTCATGATCAATAATATATTCTTGGGTGGTAAAAATACACAATAAATAGAGCTAGAAAACATTGCAGGAACAAAATATATTGAAAATTATAGTTATCTTAAAAATGCTCCATGTTTTTGATTAATTGTCCATCAGGACATAAGTACAAGGGTATGTGTGTGCACACACATGTATACAAATTTGGTTCTGGGCACTCTGTATTCTCTTATGGTTTTTCGTACATAAGTTTTTCCTAAGTTTATTATTATTATTTTTTTCTATTTATAGGCCAAACCTCCCCTTGGGGATAGGAGTTCAAAAGACCCCATGAAATGCAGAAAGAAAAAATTTATATGGTATATTCTTTTACCTTAAGATTTTAATATTCCACTTTAAAAAGCAGGGCATTTATTAACTTTATAAAGAATTAGAACTATTACGGTGGAGGAATGAATCGACCCTGAATGAGTTAGTGTGGCTGAGGGAACTATGAAACAGACTCGAGTTAATTCTCTTGTCTAGTCACCATCTGTTCTACAGCCAACACCAAACTTAAGAAAAAATAAATAAAAAGAAAGTAAAATTGCAATAGTCAAAGAATCTCAAGAATGCTAAACTAAAAATCAAATGACTGGCATCCTAAAATCTTGTTTCTTTTTTCTAAATCTTTAAGACCAAAAACCATATGGTCCTTCTGCTTCTCCTTCTCAAGACAATTTCTCCCTTTTCTTCAGAGGGCATTCATATCTAGTGACTCCAGGTGCTGATAAAACTTTGAATTTTCAAAAATTAACTGAGATCTTACATTCGGCAAATGACATTGAACCTCAAGGAGAGCCTAGTAACAACACACTCGATCATTTATATTTTTCTGAACCCGTAGGTTTTCATCCCTCACTCACGGACACAGTACATGCTATACATTCTCCAGGTAAACCTGACACAAAGCAACAAATCCTGGGTGTAAGAGTTGAATTCAATGGAAGTAGACACAAACCAATTATATTTCTTAAGAAGATGATTATGGAAAAGTTAAAACTAGCATAGACATAAAGTCAAAGGGATTTTAGCAGTTAAATTAAAAACATGTTTATATTATGTTGACACATCAGTACTTCACATCTCTGAAAGTTTACATTTTCAGTCAGGGGATGTTGAAAAAATGATGAATATCTGTCTTTAAAGCCTTCTAAATATTACATTGAAATTCCCTAATTAATTCAGTATTTCAAAAACACCAACAATAAGAAGGTAAAAGACCATTCAATAAAAATGACGGGAAAATCGAATTGGTTCCATGTAATTGAGCAACTGGAACACATAATTTTCTGAACAAGTCATTCACAATCATTATAGTAATCCACTCCCTGCTACTCTTCCCCTTTTCTCATTCTTAGATTTAGAGTGACTAGAGAATCTAAACTAAGACAAAATAAAGTATTTTGAATGCTTCGCACTGACCCAAGTTTAAAATTTTTCTTTCAGGACCCAAATTTCCTGAATTTTGTCCTGAACTGTATCGTCCTTTTCCTTCAAATTCAACATTAGAAGACAGAAATCCTGAAATCACCTTTCCCACCCACTCGACCCATCTCCTAAGCCTGCCTCCAAGATCTAAAAAAATATATATAGGAAAAGAATAGACTCTTTGGAGCTGGAGAAAAAAATAGAATTCAAGTAGTAAATAAACATAGTGTACAGCAGGACCCTTATAAAGAATATTTTTATAATATGAAATAACAATGAATCTAAAATTTAAGTATTCATTGGTGATAAAGTAAAATGATATTCTTCAGGATATTTGTGCGGTGAAATATTATAGAGCAGTACAAATAAACAAACCACAGCTACATGTATTCATGGATAAATCTTAAAAGTTGTAGAAGAATATATAGAGCATGACATTATATTTTTATGAGATTTAAAAGTATTACAAGCACAATGGTGGCTACAAGGAAAAAATGCAATGCAATTAGGGAGAGATGTATAAAATGTTTCAGTAACATTTTAATTGTTATTTGCTTGGTTAGGTTGGATATATTATTGTTTGTGATATTACTCTACATTTTTTGTACAATGAAATAATTAATTTTTTGTATATGCTTTTTTATTGACTTATATATTTTAATTAGTTTCAAGTATACAGTACATTGGTTAGACATCTAGACAACTCATAAAACAATCCCCCCAATTGCTATCTCCCTCCCCTGGCCCTCCGCCTAGCCAATGTATTAATGCTAATTGCATTCCCTATGCCATGCTTCCCATTCCCATGACCATCCATCAGCTACTAATTTGTACTTCTTTAATCTTTCAATCTATTCTCCCAGCTCCCCAAACTCACTCCCCTCTGTCCATCACCAAATTGTTCACTATATTTGTGGGTCCGTTTTTAACTAGTTTATTCTTTTTATTCCTTAGATTCTGCATATAAGTGAAATCATATAGTGTTTCTTTTTCTCTGTCTGACTTAAATACCTTCTAGGTCCATCAAAACAATATCTTTTTCCATCCCCTTCTTTTTAGTCTGTGTGTGTCTTTTAATCTGAAGTGAGTCTTTTGCAGGCAGCAGATGTAGGGGTCTTGTTTTCTTATCCTTTGAGCCACTCTATCTTTTGGTTGGAGCACTTAATTCTTTTCCCTTTAAGGTACTTATCGATAGAAGTAATTTTTTTTTTTTTAATTTTAGTTGAAATAATTAATTTTTAAAATAAAAAATACAACCACAATTAGATCAATTAAATGCTGGGATTTAATTAAAACATATGCTGGGATGTGCCTGCAACTTCTGGAACTTGGCTAATGATGGAGACAGACAAATGAAAGGTTCCTTGTATGATAATTGAATATTAGAATCTCAAGGCCCAGCCGGTATAATATTTCTATCTTGTTAACATTCTTTGAAATGAATTATTGTCTTTTCTATTATCTTATTTGGTTTAATTACCCAGTGAATCTGTTAGTCTCAGATTCTTATATCAAAAATGCTAAAGCAATATATAACAATATATTTTTCATTCATAAAAAATAAGCTCCCTAACTTCTTGAAATCATAGTTTCACTATTCTTACAGAATTAAATTCCAACACCTTGAAGGTGAAGTCCTTCTTTTCATGGTCCAAGGTGATGGCTATAACACAAATAATCACATCCACATTCTGATCCAGAGAAGAAAAACGGGGAAATGATTTAAGGACATTTTTCAGAGTGTGCAAGCAGTATTTCTACTTATATCTCTGTGGAAATTTTTGTCACATGACCATATAAACTTCCAAGGGACCCTGAGAAGTATATTCCTTAAACTGAACGTATTGGCACAAAAATGAGGTGAGAGTAGAATGGGACAGATAGCTGCAGCCTCAGACAAAACCACCAA
>NW_011888834.1:8503872-8506449 GCF_000151845.1 Pteropus vampyrus
CTTTTTGTTTTTCATGTTCTTGATACTTTGGAAAAATAGTGGCCAGTAATGTTGTATATTGTCCTTTGTTTGGGTTTGTCTGATATTTCATCATGTTTATATTTAAGTTGCATTTTTTTCACAAAAATACCACAGAAGTGGATCTGTGCTTTCTTCAGTTCATCATGTTAAAGGGAACATGATATCTATATGTCTCATTACTGCTGATGGTAACCGAAAACTTCAGTGAGGTGATATTCACCAGATTTCTTCACTGTAAAGTTAGTTTTTTCTTTATAAAGTATTTTGTGTGGAGACACTTTGATAATATCAAATATCCTGTTTCTCATTATACTTTTACCACAAATTTTGGCATCCACTAATGATTCTTTCCTGCAAAAATTATTATCATGACATATGCCAAAAAACGGTGTTCTACTTCCATCATTTTTTATGATGCATTAATTGGAAATGCTACTAATTAAAACGATTCTGGATTTTATTTTCTACTCTCCTGTGGCTTGATGATAACAATTAACAGTACTGTGAAAAAGCTATTTTCAGTTTTAGGTTTTGTTTCCACTCTGTTTTACAGTGGCTGTTAGCATTACTTTGATTTATCTGTGATTAAGGCCACTCATAGGAAAATAAATTAAGGATATTTCACCTTCTCCCTACCTATCTTTTCTTCTTTGCCTCTACATCTTTAAATATTTTAAATTATACTTCTTTTATATTTTCTACTTCTTGCACCTTACTCCATCATCTCTCTCAGGCAGAAGATGTTAGCCATTAATATAAGGACCTTGGATGTAATATCATTTGAAGTAAAACAAACTAATTAACAGAAGAGAAGAAAATAGTATTTTATTTTGGTTTTATTTCCTCAGTCAGAAAATTAACACATTAAGGAAATGAGAGAAAGCTTCTTGATAAGGCAAGAAGTAGCAATAATGTGGTTCTTTTTGCTTCTACAGCATCTAGAAAGACAAGTTGGAAGCGAAATTCAAACAAACTAAGGGACTAGTAGGAAAGGAATTAAGTAAACAAGTTCTAAACAGAGAGTAACTGTTCCCCCAAGGGTTTTAAAACAGAAGAATTTTAACTGGATCTTGAAATAAATGTTTCTGACATTGTTTGAACAAAAGGAGACGCAGCCCTCTGGCTACAGATACAATATTCTCAGGAGACTGGGATGTGTCACTTTGGAATTCCACAAACAAGAGCAAAGCGAGGCTGAGAAGGTTGTAAAGATGAATGTCTTAGACGATTACTAAGGATCAAGGGATAGGAGTAGTTGAAGAATGATTTCAATTAAAAAAAAAAAAAGCCCTATAAATTAAGTTTATTTTCCTCTGAAAGATAGTTAAGGAAGTATATTATATTACATGATGGTATTGCAAGAGTCAAGTTCCTCTCAAAGGAGAAAACAAACATTTTAAAAAGTATACTTTCTGCGCTGTCGTTTTACCATGGGTAGATGATAGGAAACATTTATTTTGTAATCTCTCTGATAAAGCTAAATAGCCCAATAAACTGAGTCACAACCGAAACCTTGGTCCCATCCTTAACCTTTACATACCTCTGGTCCTTCATCTGCACAATCTAAACAGCAGACGACTTGCACATTAACTAGTCTATGTACAAAGTGCTCCAGGCTACCAAGATAAAGCTTCATTCCAATCACAGGGATGGTGGCAAACAGGAAGTCACTGCTAATGTCTTTCGCTGTTCAAGTGTCCTTGAGCCCAGTAGACTAGCTCTGACTCATCCTATTAAAGAAACCAGGGAACAGCACAAGAAAGAAAGGGAGGCTTTGTATCGTGCTGTTAAACCACTGTGCATTTTAAATCAGTGTTCCAGGCATTTTAAATCAGTGTTCCAGAACACTATATCCTACTTCTTAAATATTCCGTCATGCACTAGTTTAACAATAACTCTCACATTATTCCTCCTTCAACATGCTGAGACTTCTTATCCAGACGGAACAGTTTTATGATTAAGAGAGTACTGGTAAGCCCTGAGCAAACAAGTTTACACTCCAAAAAAAGACTGTTTGAGACTTTGGTCATCAAACTTAACAATAGTGCCTACTACATGCAGTTATTTTTCTGAATTTTTATTCTGTGCAAATTATCTCATGTAATCTTTAAAAAAAAATTAAGTAGGCATAATTGAGATTCCATTTTTATGAAAAATAAAAGCGAGGCACAAAAGTTAAGCAACTTGTGTCAGGTTATATAGTTGGTATGGAAACCAGGATGTAGATCATTAGGTATAACATAATTTAATTAACCCTAGTAGATTACTGCCAATTTCCATTTGATATAATTTTTTATTAATAAGTTAGACATTTTTCTCTACCATCGATAAGCCTCATTTATGATAGAAAACACATGTGCTCGATTCAGTTTCTTTAAATATTTGTCACTGGATCACTTATATTCATAGTAAGGTAGGTACCATTGTAAAATCCAGTCTAAAGTCATTTTTGAAAGGAAAAAGAAAAATGCTATTTAATAAATAACAAAACCCCCCAAAATATGAGATGGGGCTAGGTCTGAATGGAGAGGAAGAGGGCAGGAGACAGATGGTGGT
>NW_011888834.1:8506499-8507458 GCF_000151845.1 Pteropus vampyrus
CTGAGAAGTATATTCCTTAAACTGAACGTATTGGCACAAAAATGAGGTGAGAGTAGAATGGGACAGATAGCTGCAGCCTCAGACAAAACCACCAAGCAGTATTCCTCCATGTGTTCTAGTTATCTATTGCTTCATAATAAACCACCTAAAATTAATGAATCAAAGCAATAATTCTCTCTTCACATTCAAGATTCATGGGCCAAAAATTTGTACTGGACTCAACTGAGTGATTCTTCTGCTGCTGAGTTCAGCTGGGGTCTGTAAGTATTCAGCTGGCAGGTGGGCTAGTCTGGAGGGTCCAAAGACTTTCTTCACATCTGAAACTTTGATAGGCATGATTCAAAGGTTGGGCTGAGTTGGTCCACTCTCCCTCTCTATGTATTTTCATGGGTTTTTCACATTCTCTCTCCAATGCACATTTTCTCTTACATGATAACTTAGACATCAAGAGTGAGTATTCTAAGAAAAAGAAAGTGGAAACTGCCAGCTTCTTAAGAATCAGGCCTTGAAACTTGCACAATATTCCTTCAGATGTGAGAAGGAAAATGAGACATAGATGCCAGCTCTTGACAGAAGCATTGTCAAAGAATGAGTGACCATCTTATATCTATCACTCTAGATAATAAAGTAATAAAATAGATGTCCTTTCAGCAATGAGTGAACCCTTTTGGTATGTATTTAACTAAAGAAGATTATATAGTTTATGGAGATTATATAGTTTACTTTTTCAGTTTTTTTTTTTTAACTTACTCTTATAACATCTGAATCATTTTGCTCAAATTGTCAAAAAAAAAAAATCTGTCTTAAGAATATCCTGGAGAATTTTTCCTAGATATAGATTACATATAAAGAACTAAGTTATTGTAACTACACTGTAGAATTTTTTTTTTTACATATAATTTAAATTCTAAGTTCTGGAAGTAATTACCAACTTGGAAAACTATTTATAGTTTTTTTTT
>NW_011888834.1:8511258-8551837 GCF_000151845.1 Pteropus vampyrus
TCAAAATATCTTTTTTTCTAATTATATTATTACTACATGTTCAATGAAAAAAATTAGATACGTGACACCACGCATAGGCACACACCCACAAAGTCTGTCAGTGATAACCTCAACACACAGACCCAGAATAGCCAACTTCTATGTATTCTGTCTATCTCAATGGTCATTGGATTTATGTACTTGGAGCCCCAGAGATAAAATCTGGGGTAAACTTTTGTACATTGGAGTTATTCGTTCCCAGTCAATAACTAAAGCTATCTTAAAAGAGATATCTATTGAGAAAAAAGGGAAACAAGACCAAGTCTTGAGGAATTCCATCTTCTACAGACTGGTAGAGAAATATGAGTTGGTGAAAGAAAGTGAGAGTGAGAAGACTGGAAGAGTGTGGTTTCAAAAATAAACCAAAAGATTTCTGGCTCTACCAACAGCTACGTGTGAGACACTGGGCAACAAACTTAATCTTTCTAATCATTAATTTTCTCATCTACGTCTCCTCCACAGAGTTGTGGTGAGGACTTGAATGATGTAACGCTGTAAAGCCTTTAGCTCTGGGCTTTTCTCTGGTAAACAATTCCTCTGTGCCTGTTACCACCATCATCATCCTTGTCATCATCGTCGTCGTCATTGTCGTCATCATCATCATCATCATCATGCTGTTATCTTTACCACCATCTGTGTCATCAGTAGTACTTTTAGTGTGTGATGCAGCACTAGAGCTGTGGTTGCAGCACTCTCATAGCTCTGCAGCAACTCCTAGGGTAAGAATACTTTCGCTGCTTGGGCCCTTTGCTCACTGTGTCCTTTTTCAGATGATGGGAATTTCTTGCAAGAGAATATGCAGGTATCAGTTATAGCTCAGCATCGTTTTGTTTGTTTGTTTGTTTGTTTTTTCTTCTTTTACACAGAGATGAGGGGAGGCCAGTAAGGAAGGTGATACAGATTATAAAACACACACAAATAAATCAGATACTAAAATGTCCCTTTGTGAAAATGATATAGATATAAGGCAAACTGAGAGAAAATTTATCAGAATTTCAGGTTCAGAAAGATCTGAAAAAATATAGTTTTGCTTCTGAAAAAGTTTAGAATTATCTGAATTATTATTGAAATTAATAATCATTCTTAGGTACTTATAAATGCCTAAGAATAAGTAGTTTGACTGCTTAACTTTCTCTTCATTCTTTTATGGTTAGATGAACTACTGAAAATATTTAAAAACGAGATTTCGCTGAGAGAATAATTATTATTTCTCATTCAACATTTGGTTTTAGTACAAATAAAGCACCAATGAGGAAATAAAATTATGGATTCATATAACAATAAAAGTT
This sequence comes from Pteropus vampyrus, assembly GCF_000151845.1. Classification (NCBI taxonomy): domain Eukaryota; kingdom Metazoa; phylum Chordata; class Mammalia; order Chiroptera; family Pteropodidae; genus Pteropus; species Pteropus vampyrus. Next base: position 8,512,587 of record NW_011888834.1, read on the forward strand.
ATGTTTTTCTTCATGTATATCTCTATCATTAAGAGATAACCTTGATCAATAATATAAATTTTTTTAATGTGATTTTAATTTTTTAAAAAATAGAATGGTTCAGCCTTTAGCAGTAAAGCATAAAAGATTTTAACTATTCTTTAAAAAAAAAAAATTTATGAGTTTATTTGAGCCAAACTGACAACATATGCCAGAGAGCCAGATCTCAAATGCTCCCTTAACTACTCTTAAAAGCTAAAATTTCTGATCATAGGCAAAATGTTGTTTGAAATTGAGTTGTTAATTTCTCCTAACAATAATTAACATTCTCTCTAAGTAATCTCAAAATTGTTTCTGCGGATAACATATACCTTTTTGTCATATTCATTTGTCGCTGTATAATTGAAAAGTTAATCTTCCTAATTATTTTATATGCAGTGAATAGTAAGTTGATTACTTACAAATGCAATGAACTGCTGATTCCTTATCAGACTTTCTTAATGAAATCCAGGTGGGAGTGGATCTTTTAATATATGGTATTATGCATAGCATTTTCCACAAGAGAGTTTTTCAACAGAAAAAATAGTACTTATATATTTTACCACTTGGCTTTTATGTATTATAAGTAATAAAAAGTAAGAGAAAACTTCTTGCGGTATGTATAAACTCAAACCTATTAAAATAGCCATCTGCCCAAGTCAAGGCTTTGTATACAATAATATAAAGACAAGAGGTCTACTACATATCACTTCTAACCTTGTCTTCAAACTGCAATTTGTCATATGCATTTCTACTCCAAAAAATAGTAGGATTTGGAAAACTTCAGCACCAAATAAAAATACTATGAAGACCAGAGAGCTGTCTTTACCTTCCTCTTTGCAGGTAACTCATTCATTCGATTTTATGCTTTGAAAAGTATAAAGGTAAACTGCATAAAACAATTCATGTCGAATTAGATTTGGATGAGACAACATAAAACAGAGGGTAAAATTTTTCTTTAAAGGTCAGATTTCTGCATTACTATTGCTTCATAAGTGTTCTTGATTTCTTGCTTCGCTCTTAAAAAAAAAAACCTGAAACTCATACTGAAGCAAGGTGGCTGTGATTTACGCAAAAAAGATGACAGCAAAGAAATTAACAAATAAAAGTCCTTGGCTCTAAATCAAAAGCGAGGCAAGTTACATTTACATTACATAAGTGCATGTATACATTTCAAGTTTATATAAAATTTATAAAACACGCATGGATACATTTTTTATGCTTCCCACTTTAACTGGCTTTTTAAATTAACTGATGACTTTTCTAGTCTGATAGTATTAAATAAGACAGTCAATAAAATTCATTGCTGGCAAAATCGAAGTGAGGCAGACAGCCTCATACATTATGAAAAATTATAAATTGGTGAAAGTTTTATAGAAAACAAGATGACTTTAAAAATTTAGTGTTTTGATCACTTTTAGGAATCTCTCCTAAGGAAAGTATTCTTTAAAATTTAGAAAAAGGCCTTTATGTAACAGTTTAAAATCAATTATGTATATAACATAACAAACTATTGGAATCAATGATGGTGATGATGGTCACATGCACAGTGATATATCCATATGATAAAATTGTATGTAGCCATGGAAATAAACTAAACATTTAAAAACAGAAAAAATGTCCTAAAATGATGATAAGTGTACAACAGAGGGAATACAGTCAATAATATTATAATAACTGGTATGGTGTCATGTTGGTACTAGACATATCAGGGTAATCACTTCATAAGTTAATAAACATCTAGTCACTATATTAAATACCTGAAACTAATATAATATTACATATATCAACTGTAATTGAAAAAAATTTAAAAATTAGAAGTAATAGGGTATGTTACCAATCTGCATATAGAAAATTATTCTAACAAACAAAAATAAGTGGGAGAAACTACATCAAAATGTATTGTGAATGTCAGATGAATTTCTTTTACTTCTTATAAGCTTTCCAAATTTTATAAGTATATATTTTGAATTAGCAAGAAATAAAAATTTTAAAACTATTTCATAATAAAATTTTCTGAAAAACCAGATTTATAACTTTACATAAACGAAAAATTAGATACTTTTTTTCTTGATTTTAAAATTTTTCTCAATTTGGGAAAAAACTACATTGAGACGTATGAGAGTGAGGCAGGTTTTCTGAAAAATAATTCTTATTCTCTATGGGACCTTGTCTCTGTAAGCATAATTAAAATGTTCTAGAATAGAAAAAAATATATGTCAAAATTTTGTTCCAGGGACACATGATAAAGATTAAGGACAGAGAAAGTATTTAAGAGGTATTCCAAGACAAATATATTTTCAATAATAAGTATCTCAGCTTTCTCTTTCGTAAAAATTAGGGATTTTGATGGATGACCTTTATGCTCTTTCAGTTCCAACAGATTATGCTTCTTTGGTATTATTTCCAAAAATATTAATCTGTTCCCAAATTTACCTTTGCACAAATAATCTCTCTCGATTTCTTGCTATGGGATAGAGGAAGGTAAAAATTTCCTTGCCTTATATATCTTATCTCATATATGCCTATATATCTCAGTTGCACAAAAATTTCCTCTGTGGTCCACAGTCCACTTCCAAATTGCTTGGTCTCAGCTTTCAGAGACTCTTACGTCTACAGGAAGTGGAATTATTCTTTACGAATCACTTGTTTAAGCTTTGAGAAACTATCCTTTTGACTTCAAACAGCATAATTTGATTCTTGCTGTTTTATTTTGTTTTGTTTTCCTTCAGACATTGGAGCATATTTCCCTCGTTTAAATTGCTTTGCAGTCCGGTCATTAATTGGTGAATTGACTCAACATGTGTTTCATATAAAGTTGCCAGCTTCCTCGGGTGTTATATGACAGCCTCCTTGAAAGCTGAAGACAAGGTGCTTGCACTTTGTCTAAAAAAAAAGACATAATTTTAACTAACGTAAATTTACAGTAGCCAAGGTTACAGCATAATAGAGAACTCTGCAATTCCAGGATGGAAGAACAGTCATAAAGGACAACTTGCAAGGGTAAAATATATTAATGTCAGTAACAGGATGTGAGAACATGCCATATACACATCTGGGAAGCTTCAGGAGTAAGAGAAGGAAAAGACCAGGAAACAGAAGCTGATTAAATATTGCATTGCTCTCAATAGGCAAATCAAATTAAAAACAATCTTGAAGTCTTGAGTAAAATAAATAGAATCACACTCTATAAAGTAAGAAGTGATTCTGTAGCCGAGAGAAGCTTCCTGTAGCTGCGTAAGTTTTATGTGAGGTCCCTGAATCCTCTTTAACAAATGTTTCCTTCTGGACTGTTTTCAAGGTCTTTTTATTTTATTTTATTTTATTTTATTTTATTATTTTATTTTATTTTATTTTATTTATTTTATTGTTTTATATTATATGTTATTTTATTTTATTTTATTTTATATTTTATTATTTTATTTTATTTTTTAAATCAGCACATAGACCCAAAAGATAGGATTTATAGGGAGAGATACGAATAGAGGATAGGGTTATAATAAACTTAGATGTACCTAAAAATGAAGTGCTTTTACCTCTTTTCATCTATTCTTTTTTTTTTTTAATTCTTTAGTAAAAGAATGAAAGCATGGAAAAGAGAATAGAATTGAATATATGCACAAGGAGATAAATCGAAGATGAAAAATTAAAGAAGTAATTGAGAGACATGATGTTTTTCTTATAAATTCAAGGAAATATTTGCATAAATATTTACAAAAATAACTCTCATATCCTGGTTTGTTCAAGATGCTTCACCTCCAATCAAGAAGAAACAATTTAAAGAGTTTCATTATAAGACATAACGATTTTTTTGCAATATATTTGGAAGTGCTTAAATGATTGTTGATGGTAATGATAAAGTCTGCAACCCTGAATTAACATGCCCCACATATTAAGTTGCTTCAGCAAGTGTGATGGTGCTTTAGAGTAAGTAAAGAACTATGATAGTCTTATATAACTATGACAGGGGGACACTTTCATCTTTACATGAATTTGAAAATTTTGACTATTATATGAGTCTAGACACTTTAATTGCCGAAGTGAAATTCTGGGGAAAACCAAAGAAATTTTTATATCCTGAAAATGACCAGAAAATTCATGGGACTTTTGTGTTTTATCCAAGGAGAAAGAAAAACTAGAAGAGATTTGAACAGGTAGTAAGAGATAATAATTAAATTTTCTAATATACTATGGGACCTTTGTTCAATGTAAATTTCAAAGCAAATTAATCATTTCATATTTTGTAAATGTAATACAGTAACAATGAACATCAATAATAAACAATCAAACACAAACACTGAAGTTAACAAAGATTCTCCAATAGAGTTTGAAAGAATTCTAAGGCCAGGGATGAGTACTGGGGGCTTGTGGTCCAGCAGAGACCACAGCAGAGGGAGCAGCGCATCCTGGCAACACTTCTGAAAGTGTTCCTATGGCAGAATCTGTGCTAAGTGGGAAAAATGCAAGGAGAATAGTTACTCTCAAATTGTTGTAAAAAAAGGCTATTTCCAGGTAAAAAGTGAAGATGCTATTGTGATTGTCTTTTGGTTATCATATGAAACATTTAAAATTATTCCCTTTGGAAAAAATGAGAAGTTGCTGACTACAAATGTGGCTGTCACCATCTTCCTCATGAAAAATTCCCCAGAAACCATTAAATAGTCAAGAGAACTTATGGCTAAATCTAAACTTCTTCAACAAAGCCTTTATATTGGCATGACAGATTTGGAATTTCAGCCAGAATCAATTTCAACATTCATTATTAGGAAAGCATACAATTTTGTACTGTGAGTACAAAAAGATAGAAAAATCATTAGTTAGGTAAAAAGATGCTTTGTGTTTAAAATATAATTTCCTTTAAAGCATGAGAATATGTCAAAGGAGAGAGAGAGAGAAAAGAGAAAGAGACAGAGACAGAAACAGAGACAGACAGAAGTGAATGTAACTTCTTAAAATATTATGGAAAGATGTGAAATCTAAGACTTAGACATGACTGACTTCATAAAATATAAACAAAAAGATTAATGAATAAAATCTGTCATGGGAGCAATGATAACTGACTGGATACTGCAGAAATTTATGTTAATAAATTAGAAAATCTGAAAATGTTCCAATAGGATGCAGATTGCACTCTAATAATTTGAGGAGGGTATGTTTTCCAAAGGATTATTTAACAAAGTGTGGGAATAGGTGAATTCCAAAGCACAGAGTATTCACCTGGGGCTTAGAGGCAGCCACAGTCCCACTAAACTTGAAAGGACATGTATAGTCATCATTCTACTCACTCTCCTCCTGACTCCCTCATATGTCCCACCTACTAAGCATATACGTACAAACTATAAGAGCCCAATTTATAATCGTGTTTCTTTTCAATAATCAACCAGGAAGATTCTGGATCAATGGAATCAGAAGGTTGTGTGAAGTAAACGGTTCCGTGGAGCCCCACCACCCCTCAAACTACACTGAGCACATCATGACTCTGTCCATTTTGCAAACAACTCTGAGTAAATCCACACTGACACTTCTATTATAAAACGATGTTCTCCTGGAACTACACTAAGGAGAGGGAGAGTATTAAAGTTCTAGCTCTTGTTGGTAATTCTGATGAATGCCATAGTATCAACTGTTAGAATGCTGTTCACTCTAAGCCAACATAGTCTTTCTTAGAAGTAGCAAATTGAAAGACTGTGCCAATGAGAGACCAGTTTGGAGGGACATAGAGAGGGTACCAGTGTTCAGATTCAAGAACTGAGGATGCCAGGAGTTCCACTATGAAATTCTCCTAATATCTAACTAGTTTGAACGATGGACCATTTTTCCAGGTCAGTTTAAATTATTTTGTCAAACCTATAACAAATTCCTTTTCACTCCAAATCATACAATCAGTGGTAGAGAAAAAAAAAAAAAAATGGAAGCATTTTAAGTCAAAATATTTAGGGGATTTAGAAAATGCAGTATGTAAATATGTCTAAAAAGTACAATAAAGATTTTGAAGAGAAGGTAAAATAAGAGAACAAAGTTATTTTAAAAAGTGGAGAGAGATTTCTATAACTCTTTAATTTCTAATCTGTGTAACTGATCCAGATGTACTTTTTATCAGATATGGCCTTTTATTTCTACTTTCCTCTCTAAAGTATCTGCCTCAAATGTCATTCCTTCTGGGGAGCTATCCTCACTACTCTTCATGCCACCTCCAATAGCAGAATTAACTGTTTTTACTTTTGTATTCCTTACGATTTCCAACTTCTTCTTTCTTGTTCTCATTTAACCATCGTTAAGTACTTTCTTGTGGTCAGTATAAGTTGAGGATACACAAAGAAATGTTACAACCCCTCATTTAAAATTTTCATCTTGTGGGAAGACAAACACATAATAAAACTAATTTGATTGGTACTCTGATAGGTAACAAGATGCTTTGACAGTTCTCCCCTTCCACCCTGACTTTGGAAAGAGGAACAAAGCTGCTAATTAAAGTTACATCTAAGCGGAGTTTCAAAGAATGTGTTAGAATGAGTCTAATTATGAATGATGGTAAAGAGCATTTATATGTGTTTTGACAGTGTATTTTTCTCATGGGTCGATGTGCCTGTTACCTGGCTTAGTTATGAAGTCTTTGCATTCATGTTTGTTTTTTATTTTGTCCTAGTACATCACCCAATGTTCTCCATCCAAGAAGTATTTAATCAATTTTGTTTGAATAAATAAATCAATAGCAGAAGTAACAGCAATAATGGTTGAGATGAGACATGACAATATATTAATGAAATAAGGGATTTATTTAATAAAGGATAAGTTGATTTAGCTTGTATGGTATTATGCACAAGTCAGCCATTTTAAATTCCACTTAAATGAAGACAGGTTTATATGGAGGGAATAAAAAGCATTTAAATCTGCAAGAAATTTCATTATATATCAAGTCAGATCTGGTGACCTATGATGAAAATATGGAGATTTTTTCCAGTAACAAGACTATATTTCTCCTTGCTGGATGATCTAGTAAGGTCACTCTAGCATTCAACAAAGTCATTCTAAGATTAATCAGTATATGACATATGCATATTGAAGATGAGAGTATGGGGATATTCAAGATCTTTGAATTTATAGTTAAACTGAAATATGACTCAAAAATGATCTTTTCAAAACTAGATTGCTAATAAACATTTATCAGAAATCAATTACATCGAATCTCAGCTTTTTGTTTTAATTTTTGCAAAAGATAAGTAAGGTTTATATTTTACATTTTGTCCATTTTCAACAAAAAACAGAAATCTCATTAATTGCTTCGGAGAAATTATTTTCAGTCAGTTATAGGAATACAGACAACAGTATACCTCAATTTTGAAACATTATGACACTGAATAAAGTGAAATTACATAAGGAGTTGTAATGTGTGAAAAAACAACAGTAAATTAATAATATTATTATAATTAGTCCTAAAGGCATCAGGTTAGTTTATTATTGATCATTGACTATGAATTCCTTGAAGTGAAAAAGTAACTTAAAGCTCACATGCACCAAAAGGTAACAGTAGTATCACCATTCTATAAAACAAACAAACAACAAATTAAATGTGTCTGTGTATGTGTGTGTGTGTGTGTATATGTATATGTTTTAAAAGTTCTAAACTTGTACTAGAAGTACTAGCCTAAACAAATACACAAGAAAAAGAAATAGAAGACACCCAAATTGGAAAGAATGAAAATAAAGTTATCTCTATTCAGATGACATGAGTTTGTTTATATGCAGAAAACCCTAGCGACTCTAAAAAAAACTTAGAACTAATAAACATATTCGACAAAGTTGCAGAATACAATTAATCAACAAAGATCAATTGCATTTCTATAAACTAACAATGAACAACCTGAAAAAGAAATTAAGAAAACCACCACATTTACAATAGCATCTAAAAGAATAAAATACTTACAAATAAACAAGAAAGTACAAGACCTGTACACTGAAAACTACAAAACATTGTTGAAAGAAATTAAAGAAGACAAATGAAAAAGCATCTGTGTTTATAGGCTGGAGATTTAATATTATTAAAAATTCTCTTTATAGTCGTGAGCCACATAAAGACATTTCGGTCACCGAGGAACCACATTATACGACTGTGGTATAACACACAGCTTAGGTGTGTAGTAGGCCACACCATCTGGGTTTGTGTAAGTGCACTCTGTGACGTTGGCACAACAACGAAATAGACTAACAACACATTTCTCAGAACATATTCTTGTCATTCAGTGGAGCATGATTGCATTTGAACTATATTTAAACCAACTAGATATGTAAAAATTTGAGTTTGGCACTAGAGAGCTTTTAAGCTAATAGGTCCTAACCTTCTGTGAAGTAAATAGCATAGGACAATATATAAGAGGTCATTTTTAACTCATCTATGTAACAAATATGTTACAAAGTATGCTGAAACAATAGAGAACAGGAATATAAATCAGTTAGAGGAATTCGACATTTTAGGAAAATAATTGTTTTTCCCAAGTGCTTTTAAATGAAGTCATGTTATCTTCAAAGGAAGAAAATTATGTTATTTGGTCAATATCTGGAAACATAACATAAAAAATACTTTATGTTTATGATAGTGTGAGTAGTCTATCTTTATGGCCTATGTGTTTATTTGCTTGATTGTATTAAAGCCAAATATTTTTTTTTATCATCATTTTAAGATTTTTGAAAAACATTTAGAAAATGGGACTATAGATTGTGGAAAAGAATTAGTTTAGGACTTATTTTAAAACTCTGTTTTTAAGTAGGATAACTATACTTGAATTAACTCACTCTTTAAGGTCTCTTTAATAAGACTTTTAATCTGTCATGAAATCAAAACACCTCTGGTTTGTAATGTGTAATTTAATATATATGTAAATTTATTCTTAATGATCAACTCAATACATTTTAAAAATATACTGTGTTTTTTATGTAGTGAAGTAATTTTCATTAAGTAGCTTATTTTTTTTACCTTTATTTACTTTTTTTGCTAGTCCCTGAACTCAATTCCATTAATTATAAGCTACAAATATGCATTTGTTTCTAGGCATAAATTTTATTGTGTTGTAGGTGTTGAGATGGTGAAGAACAAGGGTACTGATGTTTACTACATTTATGGATATATAAGACATTTATTATATACTAATATTTAACAGCCATATTAAAATATTATTGTTATAGAGTCTTTCTTAATAATAATAATGTCATCCTATCTGGGCTATCCATCAAAATACAGTGGAAGCCATTAGGTTACATTCTGTAACTGATAATATTATAGTTTCAAATATACAGAAAAAGGAACCCTATTGCCTTACCATAAACACAGATATACATTAGAAACAAATGAGAGGAAATATTTCAAATATAAATTAAGAACACCCATATGTTGATATAGTGGAAGGAATAATCCTATCTAACAAAATGCCTTGAGTCCTTCTAAAGTCTTATTTAGCACATCCCATCATTTCTAATAAGTATTTAGAACACTGAATCATGGAGACAGCTGAAATTAGAGAATTCTGAAACCTAAAGCAAAAGCAGTTAACCCCAATCAAGTCTCAATAATTAATATCAGTAGTTGGCAGCTGAGCCTGGATGTCATCATATATTATAGATGAGGCTACAGTGAATTAGATGTCATAGCTGGTGAGATTATTTTCCCCATGGTTAGGAAACATATTTCATACCTCATTTTACCACCAGGTGTGTGGCTTTCACCACCACAGCAATTGGGCCACAGTTGGGATTCACATATTAGTATAAACATGAGTCTGGAGTAGTTGGCAATGTAAACTCTATCCATTCCAAAGTGAAATTCCAAACCTAATTGAGCTCCGATGGTTGTCAGCAGCTTTCATGATCAAGTTTAAAATTCTCTCTTCTGCCTAAGGGTCCTATCTTTGGTCTGGCTCCTCTCTTTCTCCAGGATTAGTCAGGCACATATTCTCAGCCTTATAGCTTTGCTCATCTCTTGGCAGCCTTCAGTTTTAAACTTAAGACTTCAGGAGGTCATGCTTTCTGTTGTTGGGCTTTTATTTGGAAGACCTTTTAAAATTGATTGTGAAACTACCTTGGATGTTAGGTTATCTGTAGAAAATTTAGCTGACACCGAAGACCTAGATATATGCAGGTTGAAACCCTGAATTCTGCACATCATTCAAAGTGGCTGAATTTATTTTTCCAGTTTCAGTATGGACCACTTTACTACATTTTTCATTTTTACTTTCACCTTTTGCTCATAAAAATTTTGAGAGCTAATTGAGGTAACCATATAACTTACATATTCTATTATCTTCTTTCTTTATAATGATTTTCGTTGTTGGTGGTATTTTTTTTGTTTTTCTTTTTTTTTTCAAAAAAATTTTTTAAGCCTTATCAGTACTGAGGACAAGATGTATCAGTTGTAAAACCTAAACATTTAACCAAATATGAAGTCAGTCTGGTTATAGAAGCCTTTTAACTGACCCTTAGTCTGCATTTAAAGTGTGATTCAAAAGAAATGTTTAAATTTAAAGCAAATACATAAACAACTTTTCAAGGTCTCTAACATCTGGATAACATACCCAGTGATTGGATTAAAAATGTTTGCTTTAGAGGAGAAAAGGTGAAGTTCCAGCTTTGAATGCACAAGGAATTAGGGGTAATTAAGAAGACAGAGCTGGTTTACAGTTTGTTTCCGAGGTGTACCATTCTCTCACCCCTTTGGTCTTCTCTGTTTCTCCCAACTGTCTCACTCTCACACCCCCTCATTCTCCAACTACAGCCACGGCAGCAGCAGATTCAAGCTCAGGAGGGCAGAGAAAGTCACACAGACTTAGACTTTTCTAAGAGGCTGGTTCTCCCTGACCCAATGTAAACACTCGGGATCCATGAGGCATGAAAGTTAATATGTTTTTTTAATATCTAAAAACTTTAAAATGCAGTGTTAGAAAACTGCATTTTCTCCTTTTTTGTTTAATATATTAAAATATATTTAATTCTATGTATATTCTTTCTGTAACATACATAAAGTATGGGTAAAGTACATTGAATATATTTATAATAGGCTAGAAACACATAAATTTTATCCTGCTTTGTTATAATATTGAAACATAAGTGTACATTTAAGCTATAAGGAAATTATATACTCAGAATAAAAACAATTTGTATATTAAACACATAAACGTTAAATATGAGAGCATATGTAAACACCTAGATTTCAATTATTTTAGCCTTCCTTTATGGATAGTTCAGGATCAAATTAACAAAGCCCCTACTAGGCACAGACTGTTTTGAGCTCTGTGTAGACAAGGAAAATCAAGCAATATGGTTCTCATTCTCAAGATGTTTACCTGGAAGATGAACAGGTAGAAATTTAAATGACAGAAAATATTTAAGTGAGTTCAAGAAAAACATGATGTTACTTGACACCACAATGACTCACTGACAAATATACTGCACAGAAAGTAATTCAATTGATGTTCAGAAGGTCAGAGGTGCATAAGGGTTTACAGTGAATGAAGGTGTGGTGGAGGTAGGTGTTGACCAGTCTTGCAGGTCTGAAGATTTATACAGACAGCCAGAAAGGGGAGAAAATGTTAGAAAATGCTAGTAATCCAACATCCCATCTCTGTCAGCAGAACGTTTTGTTGTGCCTTAAACAGAAAAGGTATTTCAAATGACCAAATCTTCAAAGTCTGAATTTGATTTCATTACAGCAGAATTCCTTAAGAAAAAAAAAAATTAATATACATATTTTAAATCCAAAAACCCTTAATGCAAAGCTAGCATTTTACTAACCAGAGGGCTTGAAAAATTCTTCTAACCCTGATTGACCTTCAGTTTCTATAATTGTAAAATAGAGATACTAACATGAGTACCAGAGATGACTCGATGCTGTGCTGAGGCTCCAGTGTGATGTTAGAAATAAACATGCATTTGAGTTATAAACACAGTGAAATGTTACAAACTATTTTTAAGCACAATATCCCTACCCTTTGTGCAGTGAATTGTTATGTGTCACAATATGCAAAGATTGATATGTAAATATTGAAATCTTTTCTTTATTTTTGCTAACACTATTCAATCCATTTCAAACAGTGAAGGGATTTTTGTCTACAAGTTTTACATAAATTGCATTTTATAATGTTGACTTTTTGAAAAAGGCAAAGAAGAGAATAAGTGAGCATTCTGCTATTGATATGTCCAGCCACAGGGTGTCATTCTAGTAGTACAGATTAGCCTGTCTAGAAGCAATACTCTGGCGGCAGATACCAAGTACCCTATCATATTTAGTATATTGCATAAATAGGAAAAAACTCCCAACTCTTATTTAAATTTAATACTTAATTATTATACTCGGCAAAGTACAACATTAGATATTTTTCTAGATCTACTTTGTAATTTTAAACTATTTTATGTTTAGAATAATGAAGATTACAAACTAAAATTTCTTGAGTTGATTCACCTTAGTGAATTGCATCAGTCACTGTTTATCCTGGGAATATAGTAAGAAAAATATACAACAGTTACTGATCTCTTGTATTCAGAGAGAAACATGAGGAAAAGCAAGAAATTTGGCTAAGAACTATATTTATAGAATAATTTTTCCCTTTAAAAATTTGTTTCCAATTATTTTATCAAACTATTAGACTTTGTCGCACCAGTTCACAATTTAAGTAAAATCCACATATGGTTGATGTAGGTAATTAAGGCTGCATTTATAAACTCTTTCAGTTTAGTTAACACAGACTGAAATTACAGTCTTACCCAAATCAGTTTAAACTTGGTACCAAGTAGTGCATTTTGCCTTCTCCCTTATTTGGTGCAACTCATTCATCAGAAAAAAAGGTAGCTTTAACCATTTGGGGGAAATAGGATGAAAATGGCTTAAAAAACACTGTGATGATTAAAACAATGACAAGTGAAGGTTAATAAGAGGTAATATTAGCCTGATACATTTAATCTCCCTTCTTCTGGTCACTAGTAATTTTGGGAGACTTAGTCTCTATCAGAAACTTAAAATGGAAACTCCCTCATGTCTACTTATATTGCTAACCGAGCTGATTACATTACGAGATGAAAACATAAATGTTTTATTCACTCATTCAGCAAGATTTTTGAAATACTCTGCCACAATGGAGAGAAAGCCAGACATAATTCTTGCACTCATTCTGTTAGTCTTTAGTGGGTAAGAGAGACATGAATCAAATAACCACACAAGACATAACGTTCCAACGTGGTCAGTGCTAAGAAAGAGAAGTACACCACAGTGCTACGATTGCTCATGTTACTGGGGATTTTACCTAGTCGTAGAGATCAGAAAAGGATATCCTGAGTAAGCCGAGGCAGAATAGGATATAATCAATGAGTAATAGTTAACAGGCAAACAGAGGTCAGGTTGAGGCCCTATCAGGAAGGCGGTGTGGTGAGCTCCAGGACGAAGGAAGTTTGAGTCACTATGCACTGATGGTGCAGAAAATCGGTGGCAGAAGAAAGCTAGGGTGGTAGTCAGTAAGTCGTGTCAAGGATTTGGTCATTCATCTCTGGTGTTCATCTTAAGAGCAAGAGGAGGCCAATGAATGATTGTAAGCAAGAACAAAGGTGAGAGATGGGAAAGAAGTGAATATTCCAGAATCGGATTTGTACTTTGAGAAAGATTTTTCTGACTTTAGAATGCAAAAGTGGTTCAAGGGAAACTAGTTCAGAGCTAAATGGTGAGAGCTTAGATTAGAGAAGTAAAAGTTAAACATTGAAAAAAGAGGGTGTACTCGATATGGAAAGAAATCCCTTTTCTGTTTACAGATTTCCTGTGAGGTAGACTTTTAATTTCAGTGAGGTACCATCCTATATCCCATAAAAGAAGTTGGTTCATGGTCCTAATCCTTCAATCACCACCCCAAGGAGAGTACAATGAGATTTCCTGATATTATGATCTTGTATTTTAATGACTCAAGAATATGTTTAGATATGTATCACCATGTACTCCTTCAAAAACTATTATACCATTTTTGACTTTCCACATCCTTGATGACTTTGAATACTGTCGATCTTTTTTATTTTTGCTTATAAAATTTGGTTTAAAAAAATCTCTCATTGTGTTGACATTTCTTCAATTATTAAGGCAATTAAACATATTTTCACATATTTATTAGCTATTTCCATGAATTGCCTATTTGCTTCATTTGTTCAGTGCTTCTGTAATGTTTGTCTTTTTCTAAAAGATTTGTAAGTGCTCTAATCTTTATGTATTTTGCAATTCATCTACCTGTTTGTTTAATAAGAACGAATTAAGGATTTCTGCTCAAAAGGTACTCTTACAGCTTCTGCTTCCTCGAAATTGTCCATTTCTTTCTATCTTTAGGAAGCTCATGGCCAATTAGGACCAATTTTCACCTCTCTGTAAGGTTGTCAAATTTAGCAAATAAAATCATAGGGCACATAGTTAAATTTGAATTTCAGATAAGCAACACACACTTTTTAGTATGAGCATGTTGCATGCGACTATTCGGATATACAATACTAAGAAATGATATATTATTTATCTGAAATTCAAATTTAACTGACTATCTTGCATTTTTTTTCTGGCAACCTTATCAACATTTCAGTTTCACTTGTCATTGTAAGCTGCCTGATTCGCTCTATGTTTGTCCATGCAAATTCTAAAGAACAAAACAAAATATTACCCTAGACAATCTTAATTTGGATAGAGAACATTTGGAAGGTTAGCTTAAAAGCTGTAGGCCTTCAAATGAATTGACTGCCATTGAGTGAGTTGCCTACGAGAGCTCTGAGGAAGAGAGGAGCAGGAAAGGATCACTTTCACCAACAGAATAAGGAGTTTCTCACAGAAAAGATGAGAAAAATTACAGGCCCCATGATTATTAAGTTTAAAAAGAAATCACTGTCCTATTTGAAATTTCTTTGATAAATCTATAAGAATAGTTTTAAAATATTTATTATTTTTATTTTTATTTTCTTGAGTTTTAAAGTACGATTATATTATTTAATAAAGGTACTGTTTTTTCATGTATTTGATGTTTGAGAAAAATCAAGCATAGCTATGGTAGGCCGAATAATGTCTCCTGAAGATACCCACCTCCTAATCCTTAGAAACTGAATATGTTACCATGGGTAGCAAAAAGGGTCTTTGCAAAATGTGATTAAGTAAAAGATCTTGAGATGGGAAGATTATCTTGCATTATCCACGTGGGCCTAATATGCTCAGAAGGATACCTATAAGAGGGAGGCAAGTAAAATTGGAATCAGAGAAGGTAATGTGATAATGGAAGCAGTGTCAGAGAGAGAGAGATTGGATGATGCCATGCTGCTGGCTTTAAAGATGGAGGATGAGGTCATGAGCCAAAGAATACAGGAAGCGGGAAAAGCCAAGGAAGTGATTTTATTTGACAACCTTACAGAGAGATGATAATGGGTCCTAAGTGGCCATGAAGTGGCCATGTTACAAAGAAGTGCCTTCAGAAGGAATGCAGATCTTCTAAAACCTTGATTTTTACCCCATAAGATCCATTTTAGGTTTCTGACGTCCAGAACTGTAAGATTATAAATGAGTGTTCTTTTAAGCCACTAGATTTGTAGTCACCTGTTATAGCAGCAATAGAAATCTAATACAATGACTATGTTCAGATTATTTTTCAGGCTTTCTTAAATTTCAATGCATTTCATTGAATATAAACAAAAGCAAGATAAAATAAAATTTCTATATTTTTCATTTTATTACTTATATTATTTCAAACACTATATTTTTGCTTATTTAAAGGCAACCAATGTATGAAAACAGAATGCTGCAAAAGAATAACTCCTAATGCTTTGCGCTCTCTCATTATATATATCAACTGAAATTTGTCAAACCAATAAATTTTATTTCAAAGATGCACTTTTCTATTTTGAGTTTTCACTGTTAAGTATTATCTGAGGGTTAATATTTGTGAAATATTATGAAATTTGGATTATATATTTAGAATATGTACCATAAATTAAAAAAAACTCACATTATTCTTCTGAAGATTGATGCATACAGAATAAAGTTTATTAGGTTGAACACATATAAGAATTTTTGAAAACTAAGAGGGGAAAAAATTAAAATATTCTATTTTGAAAAGAAAATGCTTAGTTTCTGACGTACAAAGACTCACACTCGAATATTTTATTTCAGGAAATTGGTGGATCTTTTTTTCTGTGTTGCATTCATTTACAGTAACATGCTTTAAAAAAGTTTCAGAGAAAAAAATATGTGACTTAACTACACTGTTGTGTTCCTAATAAAACAGAAAAATGACATGTTACAAAGAGCCATAATTATAGGGAGTTTCAAAAGATATATTTGAAAAGGTCTCGTGGATTAGTCTTTAAAATGGTCCAGCTGCTGTTGTCTTCCTTTAATGTTAGGTTGGATATGTTTTCAAGCATAGCACATTTGGTTACCAAGCACATTGTATTTGATCCAATAAGTCCATGTTTATAATATTACATACTTTGGAACTCTGGAATTAAAAAAAAAAAAAAACTATTTTCTTAACAACAATCTCTTTCTTTAGATTTAAATTTATTTTACTAGATTTCAAGAACTACATATATGGTGTATTTTTTTTTTTCCATTCCAGAATATGTTTCTACAACAACTGTTGGAGAGGATGTAGAGGAAAGGGAACCCTCATACACTGTTGGTGAGATTGCAAATTGGTACAGTCACTATGGAAAATACCCTGGAGGTTCCTCCAAAAATTAAAAATGGATCTATATTTTGACCCAGCAATTGCACTTCTGGATATTTATCCAAAGAAAATCAAAATAATAATTCATAAAGATCTATATACCCCTCAGTTCATGGCAGCACAATTTATAATAGCCAAGTTATGGAAGCAACCTAAATACCCATGAACAAATGACTAGATAAAGAAGTTATGGTTCATATATACAATGGAATATTATTCAGCCATTAAAAAAATGAAATCCTACCATTTGCAGTGACATGGATTATTATGGTTATTATGCTGAGTGAGATAAGTCAGACAGAGTAAGATAAATACCATACGATTTCATTTATACGTGGAATCTAAGAAACAGAAAAGGAACAAACTAATTAAAAACAGGCTTGCAAATATAGAGGACAATCTGGTGATGGCCAGAGGGAAGGGAGTTTGGAGGGCTGGGAGAAAGGGGTGAAGGGTTAAAGAAGTACAAATTAGTAGTTTGATAGATGGTCACAGGGATGGGGAGCACGGCATAGGGAATATAGTCAGCAGTAACATAATGGTTAGGCGGAGAGCCAAAGAAGAGAAAGAGAAATCAGGGGGACCATTTCATAAACTACATAAATGTCTAACCAATGTACTGTATACTTGAAACTAATAATAAAATAAAATGTTTTAAAAAAGAAAATACATATATTGGCTTACTCTAATATTTAAGTAAAATAGGCTTCCATTGCAAAAAAAAAAAAAAAAAAAAAACCCAAAAAACAGAGATGCTTCAGATATTTATTTGGTTAGCAAGTTAGTAAATTCTTTAATAATACTGGTTGATTTCCTATGTGACAGACACTGTGATAACACATACTAATTTTTGCAATGACCTTGTGGAACACATAATCATTGTACACATAAGAAAAATGAGGTCAACAGAATTTAACTTGGTCCAAAGGCTGTGATCCTAGCAGATATATATTTCTGCGTCAGTTCTCAATAATATTCTGAATTACACTTTGTGAGTACAGTTTAATCATGGTCCTTAAACTGATAAAGGTAACTGTAATATACACTATCTAAGCTATTAAATCATTTTTAATTAGCAGAATATTATCTACATTAAATAGTAAAATGCCTATACCAGTCAGGTGATGCTAGATTATGCTGTATGACAAATAATCCCCAAAATTTCAGTGAGATTGTTTATGGTTGATTCATATGTAATCTACTTTGGATATGGAAATTTCTCCAGAGCAATTATCCTCTATTTTCTCAGTATTCCAGACTATTCCATATATAATTTTGTGTTTTCTTTACCATAAATACACACATACATACACAGACACACATACATACATATCCCTAAAGTAAATTATATAAGGACCAAGAAAAAAAATGAAAAACAAGGGGATGGGGAGATTAATATAAAAAGGGATTTAATAATAGTTTTTTACTGCTGATAAGGTAAAGGTCAATAAACAATGACAAAAATCTATATGAGCAAAAATAGTACCCATAAATAACTAGAGACCTGTTGCATAAATATCAAACTACTCTTAAGTTAAATAAGGTATTTAAGATAAATAAGCAATATAAAAGGTGATTTTAAAAAGGAACCTACTAGCCTAAGAGGTTGCTACTGATAAAAAATATGAAGGAGAGTAAAAACTGTTTGAGCAGACTCTTAAAGAGTAGAGTTTTAAATACACTGAAATACACTAAAATATACTTAAGCTCGAAAACTAATTTCAGGCGGGATAATCGGGCCTTCAAGAACATGTCCCATAAAGTTGCTTTTGTCTAAGAGATGTAGGCTTGATGGTTTATGCCTGACCCAGTATAATTCTTCATTCCTATATAATTAGCTTTGAGAATGCTGATCTCAATTCTTTTTGTGTTACAACTTTGTTTTTTTTTTCTTTAGATTTAAGCTTAATAGAAATCTGTGGACTGTACAATGTGTTGTTCATATTTACTAGTCTGTCCTACTCCCACATACATACACATAATAGCCTGTCTCAAAAATTATTCAGGAATTTAAAGTTTTAACTCTAGCACTTCCATAGATTTAGGATATCATTCACTCCATTTTCCTTGTCATTTTGATCCTTTTTCTTTTTCTTGAACTTCAAAAACTTAGTTTAAAAATCAAGTTAAAAAAAGAAAATAGTGTTTTATAATTATTTCTTATTTGCAGTCATTCTACTCACCATGAGGTAAAGAGACTCATTTGAACACAGAGAGGAAATTTGCATCAAAGCAGAATGGCTAAGTATAGAGAATGCGTATTATACCCTTTATTGAGGTATCTATGTATAAAATTAATAAAAAATGCCCCATTCTATCCCCCGCTTAAGTTTTAATGTACATAACCAGTATTTTATAATTTTTTCAAAAACTCTGTTAATGCAGGTATAAATATTAATGTCCAATCATTCAAAATCTTTTGTTAGTATGCCAAAATCTTACTCAGGCACAAGTTTCTGATTGAATAACCAGATATTTCTAATTTTATTTTCTTTAAATTGGAGTAAAAACTTAAGATCCTTTTTAGGAAATATGAGTATATAATCCTTCTATATTTATCACCAATCTTTTCTGGTCTTGTTCACAACTAATTGATGAGCCATGAGATTTGGGGGGGGGGTTGTTTTGTTTTATTTTGTTTTGTTTAGCAATTCAGCTATATAGTTAACCAAACTTATAAAATTCTATGTTTTAATTATGTAACCAAAGTTAATTCAATACTATTCTTATTAAGAAAATTTCTTTAAAATTGTATGTAGGTTTTAAAATTTTCAAGAGTTATGTAAATAAATGTGTGATTCTTTATTTGGGCTGATTCACTTACTGTTTCTTTACCTGGAATGTTTTTCCCTCAGATATCCACCAGGTGTTCCCCCTCACTTCCTTCTGGTCTCTGCTGAAATAATAACTGCAGAAGCCTTTCTTGCCTAGCCTGTATAAAATAGGCCCCACATAACTATCTATCTCTTTTCCTATTATTCCTCATAGCACCTAACACCACCTAACATGTTCTATTTTTATTTGTGTATTTTCTATGTTTCTCCTCCCAGACTGGAATCAAAGCTCCATGAGTGTTGGTTTTATAAGCATTTCTTTTTTTTTTTTTTTTGCTACTATATCCCAGTGCCTAGAAAAATCACTGGTTCATAGTAGGTGATCAAAATATCTGTCAAATTTATGCACAAAATAATATCGAGCCCCCATTTCTGCTTAGTAACAGAATAAGTAATCTAGATACGTCCAAGTAAATTCAGAAAAATTCAGTATTTTAACAATCATTTCTGATTTAAACTTAGTCAAATTCTTGACTAAATTTTTTTTTCAAGACAGGCACATCATCCTAAGCAATTCTGCACTAGCAACCACTGAGATGGTAAAATTCTACCTGATGCTTGATTTTTGTTCTCTTTTTCCTTTGAAGTTTTTTGCTGATGTCTGAGATCTGCCATGGTCTTTGACTGGCATTGGCTGCCAAGCATTTTGGGTCTGCAGACTATTTCCATGATTAGGAATGGGAAGTATATTAGCAAGCACAGACAACCAAAGAAACCTCAGAGGCACAGGAAGGACAATGCTTTCTTAGGCCATCCCATAAACAGACAAATCATGTTTCCACTTATAATCCGATGCTCCACATCATTGCATAGTAGGTATATGAGGTTGTTCATCTCAGGGTGCTAGGAAGGAAATGGAGCACAAGCCCTATCAATTATTGGATCTGAGAGTTGCTCTCATTTACCATTT
This sequence comes from Pteropus vampyrus, assembly GCF_000151845.1. Classification (NCBI taxonomy): domain Eukaryota; kingdom Metazoa; phylum Chordata; class Mammalia; order Chiroptera; family Pteropodidae; genus Pteropus; species Pteropus vampyrus. Next base: position 8,533,061 of record NW_011888834.1, read on the forward strand.
TGGAACTTGTGTTAAGATCCCTTCTCAGGAAACCATAATAACCATGATCCAGTCTTTTCCCTTTATGCATTTATCTTCCAGGCCGTGTGTTTTCCTGCAAGAAATGAGGTCTTCAAGTTTCCAGTGTTTAGAATGTAACAACCTTTTTTTCCTTCAAAAAGCCCAACCTTTGCCTTTAAAAACTGAAAAAAACGATTTTCTATGTGTTGCACTTTAAAAGCTACTTAGAAACTCCTGTTTTATCTGCCTAACAACTAAGTCAATGAATGTCACTTTTGATGGATTGGCAGGCCTCTGGGGTAACTGTCTGGCTGAAGGGAAGAGAGGCTTCGCAGGTCTCAGAATTCTATCCAACTGCATTAACTACATTCAACTACACACACAGCACACACATACATACATAACGCATAAATAAAGTTTTTTAAAATTAGATTAAAAGGGAAGAAAAAAGAGGAAAGTGCCATGTATCATATTGGCTTTGCCTGACAGTATTTCAATCTGAGAAAAATATTTAAGATAATAATATATTTCCTTTTTTACTTAGAACATTGTAAAGTAAACACTATCGTCAAGACAACTGAGAAGAGGACTCTTTAAGTGAGGACTGTTCATGTGTAGGAGGAAAGAAGTATTTATTTTGAAGCATAAAACACTACCACTGAGAACAGACAGAAGTAAAGGAAGACATGGAAAGATGTGGTTGTGGATTCAGAAGTCACTGAAGGATGTAAATCACTTTGCTTCAAAAGATCCTTAGTTATTAGATATCGCTTAGGACATGAGGGACATCAGGAAGCAGAAAAAAAATGTTCTGACACTTGCCTCTCAAAACAGACATTTCTAGTTTTAATGTGTAAAGTTACTTGATCATTACTAAACTTTGAATTTCCAGAAATTTGGGAAAATACAGAAAACTGAAAATCAAACCAAGAATATTTCCATGTTCCAAAAAAAAAAAAAAAGCCATATTAATGTGGTCATTTAATTGTTTCTTTTCTTTTTTAATTTCTGTAAAGTTCTCTCTTGTCTGCTTAACACAACTGTGATAATAGTGCACATGCAATAATAAATTATTCAGTTAATATTATAACATAAGCTTTCAATATTACTATAAACTTTATTAACATGTATTATTTACATGATATTTAAGATTGAAAATCATGTCATGGCCAAGTAACAAGGATTTTTTAATATGTAAATTTCAGTGATATATGTAAGAGATTTCTTCCCAAACTTTGTATACCATTCTTTAGATATCTTAGAAAACAGTTTTTCTAGAATATATCCCTCTGAGTCTGAAGTGCAGAAGGTTCTAAAGTGTTAAGATTTGCCACTCAAACTGTTTAAATCACATTTGGGACAGTAGAAGAGCCCAGTGATGGTATCGATACGTATGCTTTTTAGTACCTCAGTATGTTCTTTATGTTCGTATCCATTCAGCTCTCTAAAATGACAGACCAACTATTTCCATCAAAGCCTGCCAACTTACTTCTTAATAAATTGAATGGTAATAATATTCTCCTCCCATCTGTAATAACAAAACAATCTTAAAAACAACTGTTTTATGGTAATTATTGCTACAATGCTTCCTTCACTTGAGATGCTTGTGACTTAAGATTCACCACACATTTTTCAATCCACCTTCAGTGACTTACATCTAGGCAATAGCTGCCTCTGCAATCAGCAATGAAATCTTGATGGAAACATCAGTTCTAATGCATATTCAGAAATGTTATCACAGAACTATTTTCGGATCAGAATGCTGGGAATGAGGCCTTTGGCAAAGCAAATTCCTGTCCAGAATGGTGTAATAAGGGCTATGTCATAGTTTTCCTGCTTCCTCTTCTTTGTTTAAATAATCAGATAAAGAATTTTAGATAATTAGGATTCATGTCATCTTGACATAGCATATGAGATTTAGAGCATTTGTTAGTATTGAAATTATATTCTTAAAAAATATGCTTATCTTCTCTGAATCAAGCCAATTTTAGCAATGATAAATATCACTCATTCTGTCTCTTTGCATTCCTGTTGTAACAGTGAAAAATCTGCTGAGGTGAATAGATGCCTCTTTTTTATTAAAAATAAAAGAGTTAAGTGTGCATAAATGAAAATAAGACAACTGTATTTACATAAAGTATAAAATATTACTCCACAATTATATTCTCCTTTTTGTAAATCACTGCGGTCCTATCCTATAATGAGCATTTACTATGATCCTGGAGTCTATCTTCTTTCAAGAAGTTGAGAGCTAGGTCTTTATCCAAAATACGTGTTCTCCTGTTTAAAGATTGGTTTACTCGGTAGCCCTGCATACTAGGTGAAAGACTTACAACCCATAACAGGTGACAACTCGATTCTTCTGAAGGCCAAGCCCCCGCTGCACTGGCTCTATCTCCACTGAGAGAGCTCTGTTGTGATCAGGGTTTGATGGCTCACTTATTTGTTGCACTGAACAATACTCCACTGTCTGGAAGTACCAGTTCATTTATCCATTCACCTACTGAAGAATGGGTGATGCCAAGTTTTGGCAATTAAAAATCAGCTGCTATAAACACCCATATGTTGGTTTTGTGTGGACTTAAGTTTTCAACTTTTTTGGATAAATAAACAGCATGATCGAAGAATCATAAGGTGAGACCGTGTTTAGTTTTGTGGGAAAGCACCAAACTGTATTCCAATGTGGCTGTGTTTAACTCCTTTTAAAAGAAATTATTGCCTCGAAGAACACCCTCATGCTCTCACATGTATTCACTCTGGCTTCTCCTCCCTGTTTTGACCAATGAACAGTCATAGAGTACATGCTATGTACATGTGTCATGTGATTTTGATGATCTTACAGTTAATAAGAAGTGTTCAAAATTAACATTCAAGTCATTAAAAATATAAACTCAAAATCATAATTTTTTCCAAATTATTAAGTCCAATTGTAAAGCTTTTTACCCTTATAAATCTAACAAATATAATAATCACTTTCAACAGGGCCTTTAATTAATGATTGATCAACTCTCTTAATTAGTTCTATTTACTTCTTATACTTCAAAACAAACAAAATTTTTTCAAACATATAAGCTATTTCTATTAATCTAATAAATTAAACATATATAAAGTTATTTTATATATTTTAATGCTTTTATAGTTAGTAAATGTATACTTAATATTTTAACATAATATCTCAAATGGCCAATAACATAGTTCAAATTCAGAGATAGCAACTCTAAGATAGTACATTTTTTTCAAACAGTTCACCACACTAAATAGCAGATATGCACAAGTCATAAGCTTTCAATATTACTATAAACTTTATTAACATGTATTATTTACATGATATTTAAGATTGAAAATCATGTCATGGCCAAGTAACAAGGATTTTTTAATATGTAAATTTCAGTGATATATGTAAGAGATTTCTTCCCAAACTTTGTATACCATTCTTTAGATATCTTAGAAAACAGTTTTTCTAGAATATATCCCTCTGAGTCTGAAGTGCAGAAGGTTCTAAAGTGTTAAGATTTGCCACTCAAACTGTTTAAATCACATTTGGGACAGTAGAAGAGCCCAGTGATGGTATCGATATGTATGCTTTTTAGTACCTCAGTATGTTCTTTATGTTCATATCCATTCAGCTCTCTAAAATGACAGACCAACTATTTCCATCAAAGCCTGCCAACTTACTTCTTAATAAATTGAATGGTAATAATATTCTCCTCCCATCTGTAATAACAAAACAATCTTAAAAACAACTGTTTTATGGTAATTATTGCTACAATGCTTCCTTCACTTGAGATGCTTGTGACTTAAGATTCACCACACATTTTTCAATCCACCTTCAGTGACTTACATCTAGGCAATAGCTGCCTCCGCAATCAGCAATGAAATCTTGATGGAAACATCAGTTCTAATGCATATTCAGAAATGTTATCACAGAACTATTTTCGGATCAGAATGCTGGGAATGAGGCCTTTGGCAAAGCAAATTCCTGTCCAGAATGGTGTAATAAGGGCTATGTCATAGTTTTCCTGCTTCCTCTTCTTTGTTTAAATAATCAGATAAAGAATTTTAGATAATTAGGATTCATGTCATCTTGACATAGCATAGGAGATTTAGAGCATTTGTTAGTATTGAAATTATATTCTTAAAAAATATGCTTATCTTCTCTGAATCAAGCCAATTTTAGCAATGATAAATATCACTCATTCTGTCTCTTTGCATTCCTGTTGTAACAGTGAAAAATCTGCTGAGGTGAATAGATGTCTCTTTTTTATTAAAAATAAAAGAGTTAAGTGTGCATAAATGAAAATAAGACACCTGTATTTACATAAAGTATAAAATATTACTCCACAATTATATTCTCCTTTTTGTAAATCACTGTGGTCCTATCCTATAATGAGCATTTACTATGATCCTGGAGTCTATCTTCTTTCAAGAAGTTGAGAGCTAGGTCTTTATCCAAAATACGTGTTCTCCTGTTTAAAGATTGATTTACTCGGTAGCCCTGCATACTAGGTGAAAGACTTACAACCCATAACAGGTGACACCTCGATTCTTCTGAAGGCCAAGCCCCCGCTGCACTGGCTCTATCTCCACTGAGAGAGCTCTGTTGTGATCAGGGTTTGATGGCTCACTTATTTGTTGCATTGAACAATACTCCACTGTCTGGAAGTACCAGTTCATTTATCCATTCACCTACTGAAGAATGGGTGATGCCAAGTTTTGGCAATTAAAAATCAGCTGCTATAAACACCCATATGTTGGTTTTGTGTGGACTTAAGTTTTCAACTTTTTTGGATAAATAAACAGCATGATCGAAGAATCATAAGGTGAGACCGTGTTTAGTTTTGTGGGAAAGCACCAAACTGTATTCCAATGTGGCTGTGTTTAACTCCTTTTAAAAGAAATTATTGCCTCGAAGAACACCCTCATGCTCTCACATGTATTCACTCTTGCTTCTCCTCCCTGTTTTGACCAATGAACAGTCATAGAGTACATGCTATGTACATGTGTCATGTGATTTTGATGATCTTACAGTTAATAAGAAGTGTTCAAAATTAACATTCAAGTCATTAAAAATATAAACTCAAAATCATAATTTTTTCCAAATTATTAAGTCCAATTGTAAAGCTTTTTACCCTTATAAATCTAACAAATATAATAATCACTTTCAACAGGGCCTTTAATTAATGATTGATCAACTCTCTTAATTAGTTCTATTTACTTCTTATACTTCAAAACAAACAAAATTTTTTCAAACATATAAGCTATTTCTATTAATCTAATAAATTAAACATATATAAAGTTATTTTATATATTTTAATGCTTTTATAGTTAGTAAATGTATACTTAATATTTTAACATAATATCTCAAATGGCCAATAACATAGTTCAAATTCAGAGATAGCAACTCTAAGATAGTACATTTTTTTCAAACAGTTCACCACACTAAATAGCAGATATGCACAAGTCTTTCCTAAAATTCACATAAAAAGGTTTTCGAATGTTTACTTTTTAAAAAAATATAATTCTAATTCTTCATGGTATTAAAAGAATCATCAAGGAAACAATTATACTCATGTCACTCATCTACTAGAAATGTTTACTTAATACATAAAATTTGATTGAGTTGAGAATGCTCGCCAACAGATAGAGGCCCTTTTATAATGTATAACAACAAGGACCTTTGTTATGACTTTCAGAGGGTTCAAAATACCATTGCCTTATCCTTATTTTTACCTTATGAACATCATTCTTTCTTCTACTAAAGAATTCTGCAGCCACATGGAGATGGTAACTAACGGCTTTACTTCTTGGTTGAATGTCGCAAATCTTTGGCTCCCTTAATACGTTCGAGTGGTTCCTTGTCTGGCTCTAAAAACACTTTTAATGCCATTCCTCTAAATCCTTCATACCCTTATGTCATCCTTTCATAGCCTCTCTTAAATTTATTGCCTGATTTAGGTAAGCAGAATTCTATATTCTATATTCTTTTCATATTTTCCTGTCTGACAGAGCACAAGTTTTATAGACATTATATGTCATCAAGGTTGGATTCTGTACATTTCTCATGTTCATGGTCATCACATCAAACTCACGTAAGAACGAATAAGATCCACCTCGATAGCTTATCAAGGATCCAGTGCAATCATGAGTAGTGGGCCCTCTTTGTTTACATTCTCATTGGTTTTTCTTCCTTGTATTTTTCTTTCTAGGGAACCCCAAGAAGTACCTGTTCATATGCAATGGTTTACCTTACCATGAGTTACCCTAGTCCAAATTCTTTACTTTTCTTTCATTATTAATGTGATGGATCTATTATTCTTATCTTTCATTACTATAAATGTTCTCTAATCTTTTTGGAGATAAGAGAATTTTAAGAATGAAAAAAATCATTTTATAAGTCCATTTTTAAATTGACTACTGTTTAATTGGATTTGAAATCAAATTGGATAGCTTAGTTAATTAAAATATTTCATTAACTAAATTTCACCTTTTACCTTTATTTAAAACAGTATAACTTTCAAAAGGCATTTGTTAAATATTACTCTCTAGAAATATACTGGTCAATGCAAAATTTTCCTAATAAGTATATTGAAATATCCTTTTGTAATAAGAAAAAAATATAGATTCTCAAAAGCAGACTGGTTTGGAACCATAGTTTAATCTCTTTCTTACTCTGTGTCCCTGAGCAAGTCTTAGACTTAAATCTTAAGGACTCTGAGTTTCAGTTTTCTCACTTGTGAAATGGGGATAATTAAAGAACCACCAACCTCACTGAGTTATTATAGGAATTAATTGAATTAATGTATGGGCAGAAAAAGTAAGCGCTCAACAAATGCTAGTGGTCACATTTTATTTACCACAAAACACAGACAGAAAAAAAAAAGTTTCAGAGTTTCAGTGTATTTGGAAGATATTAATGACAAAGTACATTTTGTTTATATTTTTGTTTCTAACAAAGGCATGGATATTTTTTGTTCTAATATATTTAATAGAGTGTTGGAGAATGGCAAGTGTCTTGGAAAGGATGTAGAGATTGCATCTTGGGAGAGTAACAGAAAAGGAGAGGCAAAGTTATCAATGGCCAGAGGAAGTTTTAACGTGATATGCAAAGCAGTTTGAGATTTCAAACTCTACAAAGAGTGATACACTGACTAACTTTGACAAAAATAGTATAATTAAATTACATTTTGGAAATACCAGGCTGTTGACAATGAAGGTCTTATAATATGGAATAACAATATTCACTATAGCAACAATACTGGCATAAATTATTTAGAATGGTATCCTAAATATTTATCTTCAATAGTATTAAAGTAAATCATGCTAAGAAAGTCTCTCAGTAAAAATTACTTTCCTACAGTCATCAAGATGTTCTCTCAGTTAGTAAAATGTCCAAATTCCCTTTGAAAATCTGCAGAATTGGGGCAGCAAATCTCTGAGGTGACTCTCAGAACTAATTGATAGAGATCAAAAGCAAAATTCTCTCTAAAATTTCAAATTGACGTTGCATATGTAAGAAAAACATAACAAATGTTTATTCACATTGAAGTGTTTAAATAGATAAAACTGATTTCCAGAGGCACTTCTACTATTCACTAATTCCAAAGAGCACTTTATTTCATCTTCCTGAACACATAGGCTCAAATACCCTGTGAAGCACAAACTCAAATGTTGAACAAAAGCAGTCTACACTGAATGATTTTTTAAAAATGACCTGTCAAAATTATTATTTTTTCTATCCTAACTCAGGTTATGCAATATTATAAGACTCAGTCACGCATCTGACCTCTCAAGGCTGCAAGGATACATTATGTCCCCCCATTTAACATCATCCTTGAGATAAATGTTTGACTTTTGAATTGTTGGAAGCAAATTTGTAAAAGGCTTCCATGGCTCAGCTACTGAAGAGACAAATACTCATTCCTCAGCCAAATGTTTCCTTAACTCGTTGCAGGGGAATTCTGACTCAGTATAGAAGTTGTGAATTATCTAACTTTCACCTGGCAAGAGGTAATGGCTTCCCAAATGCCATGAAATTCTAAGGTCAGGTAAAAATAGTCTCCTTGTTAAATGTGGCTATAATTTACTAAATCACAAAAAATTTATGCAATAAAATCTGTAAAATTAATTTCTCCATTTATTGATCATTCATTAAAAAGTCATACATTTTTCAAACTATTCTAAACCTAAGAAGAAAAAATGGCATTAACTTACATTATTTGTTTCTTTACAGTTTCAAAGCATTATATCATTATATCTCTTCAAATGTTTCTCCTTTTAGAGATGCTGAGGCTTAAAGGCGTTAATTTCGTTTTGTACAAATAAATACAATTAATGAAATAGAGGTCTTCTAATTCCTGGTAATAGTAAAATTAAAAAAGTAGTGTGATTTGACACTGTACTTGACATTTATAGCCACATGTTATGGTAAAAAATTGGTTTGTTCATTACACAAATGTTTATTAAAAACCTAATCCTGTGATAGATGGTTGGAAGAGGTAGGGGTATATTTTTGTGCATGTGCATGTGTGCACATGTATTTCATTTAACTAAAATCTACTATCAGGAAATGAACGAGATCAAATACCTTTATCTTTCAAACTTCCTAATGAATATGTTTCAAAATATTTGGCCCTCCCAAAGTTGGTGATTCTTAAACACATTCTCACATACATTCTTTCTTCTAGACATTCTGAAGTAAACAAGGTTTAAAAAATATCTAAATAGATTTACATCTAAAAGGTGCTATAATATAATCAACAAATACACAAAAGCATCGATTACCACCAAAAATGAATTTTTGTAATATATTTAATGTTCGTACTCAATTCATAATTTAGAGATGAATTAACCTAGGTTTCCTTTATAAATAAACCACTATTTTTCCCGAGAGAGTTTTGTGAATGACTTACTATTTTGTGCTTTGGCAGGCAGACCACTTTTTAGTACAATTTTCTAACTATTGAACTACTGTTTTAAAATTATGTTCTGTCTTGTAGCTACTGTGTACCCTGAGACAGTCTTCAAACAGTATCTTTGAGCAACATTTTCCACTTCCATACAGTTTGATTCATACTATTCTTAACTGATTTTTCCCTGCAGAGGCAACTTACTTTGAAATGCTTTCAACTCTACACCATTTCCCCTATGTGCCTCATTTGCAAGGCACTTCCTTTGATGACATAACCAGTACTTATGATTTTATTTCTTAAATGCCACCTACGGCTTGCTACCCATCTGTTACTTATATGCGAAGTGTAAAACCAAGACATGAATTAAAAAAGGGGCAAATACCTTTAAACCTGGAATGCAGTATCATTGATTTTAGTATTCAATGCAACAATTTTCGAACCTCCCTTTGCTATCTGACAGTTGTCTCTTAACTTTGTTATATGGCAAGAATTTGCAAGGCAATCAGAAAGTTGGATGGTTGGCTGGTCCTGGTTCTGGAAACAGGTTCTGAAATTTAACAAGTGTGGCAATGATAGGGAAAGTTTATTCAGGGTGATGTCAATAAGGAATATACTCACTCTGAGGGTGACCAGAATATTCCACTAGCCTCAGACACTAAAGCATAACTGCTTTGCTCTAATTCCAGCAACAGAGGCAGCTATATCTTTCTTTTTTCCAACTCTCATCTTTCTTCTATCTTTTTTGCTCTATTCTTATTAAATATGGGGGTTCAGCAGCAGCAATTTTGCCAACACTAATGTTCTGATTAGTGTTTTTGAACATGGAAGCTAAAAAGTTAACATTTATACTTCTTTTGACATGACACACTCTTGTTATTCACAGATACAAAATGAGATGTACCAGTAGATATAACCTCTTACTTTTTCACTAATGGCACAACTCTGCCTCTAAAACAAAAGGCATTTATTGGAAATGATGTTTATCTTATTCTACTCAACTGGCATCTGAGAAACAGAGAAAGATTGAGGTTTTTATAGTATAGTCATTACCAATTTTGCTCACGGTCTGTTGCAATTCCACGTGATTACACCTTGTCACAACAGGAAGCAAGTTAATAAACATGCAATTTGCACTGAAGACTCTCCCTGTGAAAACAACAGACTTTCTTAGGAAAACAAAACTTCTGCATTAATCCCAACTTTGTCCTTAGCACAAACAGCATGAAATCCATATAACTCTGGAAAATTCTAACATTGTTTTTAATTTTTTAAAAAAATGTGTTAATATTGAGATCCCAAGTAAAATATCACTTTCTTGAGATTGTGTAGCACATTTATACTTCTCCTTTCTAACAATTTGGCAATAAAATATTAACTAACAATTGTTAGCATTGTTGATTATAAGGGCATTACCTCACATATTTTTACCCAGAAATCTTGAATATTTCTACTACTTGCTATTTCTAATCTCATCTTCTACTACGAGAAATACAGGGCAACAAAAAAGTGAACAAGCATGAAGAAATGGTACCACTCCCTCATGTTTGTCCATTTTAGTATTAGCAAGTTGTCACCTACATTTTGGTTTGTCAATATATAGAGAGAGAAAACCAAAGAAAAAGTTAACAAAGAGAAGAAAGACAGGCCTGATAGAAAGTGATGCTGATAATAGCTGTGATGAAAGTAGAAAGAAAATAGTTGAGAAAAGAAAAAGATGTACCTGCTTCTGTTGCTGGAATTAGAGGGAAGCAGTTGTGTTCTGGTGCCTGAGCCCAGTGGAATGTTCTAGTCATCCCCAGAGTGAGTACGTTTCTGATGTGATAACATCCTGAGCAAACTGTCCCTGTCATTGCCACACTTGTTAAATTTTATTTATTGAATACTACTGAAATTTAGAAGCCCATGAACAAAATTTTAAGAGATTTAAGAAAGCAATCCCTAGAGCCAAATTCGTTGCCATGAGTTAGTTGAAAACTTTACTGGAACCCACAATAAATTGTCCAAAAATGACTCTACCATGTTCTGTTTCCAAAACCATAGAACTGGCTGACCTAGACTGACCCAGTTATGTTTTTCCTGGTCACCTCTTCAAATACTACTAGTTTTCTTCTGTTGGGGCAATTTCAAAAAATATTGTCTTCCTCATTACCCACACATTGTAATTTTCTTTTATTGCCAAGTGTTGCTGTGAGGTTGGAGACTGTCAGTTATAAAAGTAAGAGGATTCTGGCATTATAAGCTGATTATCTCCAATTCTTTTAAAAACAACTACTAATATAAGACTATAAGTCAGCCAGATTTTCAAATTCAAAAATGCCAAATATTCAATTTCTGTTTGCTTTCACCATGTGTTCCTATTTTCCACTCTTCTGCAACTTCCTTTTCTGGTTCAATATCTTTAAAAGACTTTTCGAAACACAAGAGATATATAAAAATATTCACATGTAAAGCGTCTCACTCTGGCCATCAAATCAAAATCTTTGGCCAGATATTAGAGACAGAGTATAGGATAAATAACAGAGTTAAAGTTTATTTTTTATTCTAGATCGGTATATGTCAAAGTCATCACCATTATTTATCCATGCTTTTTCCTATACTAGCTTCCCAACAGGTCAATCAAGATTCCACTCTTGACACTACTCACTTTTAATTTTCTCCTTGTTTATATTGGTTTTCTATTGTTCCCATAACAAATTAACACGAAGTTAGAGGCTTAAAAACAATACTTATTTATTATCTCACAGTTTCAATGGATCAAAAGTCTGGGGCAAGGATGACTCAGCTTGTCCCTCTATTCTGGTTCTCATAAAACTGAAAGCAACATGTTGGCATGATTGATTTCATTTTTGGAGGCTTGGGAGAATAATCTGCTTTCAAGCTCATCCAGAGTGTAAAGGACTGAGTCCATGGGTAAAAGACTGAGGTCACCGTTTCCTTGCTAATTGTGCATTGAGGGGCACCCTTCGCTCCTACAAGTCTTGCTTCATCCTTGCATGTGGCTCCTTACATCTCAAAACAAGCAATGTCATGCCAAACCCTTCTCCCCTGTGAAATCTCTCTACCTCTCCCTCCTGCTGCATCTGTCTGCCTCTAGACAACCAAAGTTATCTGCCCTTAAAGGCTCTTGTGACTAGATTGGGCACACAGGCATAATCCAAGATAATCTCCAGGTTAAAGCCTATAACCTTAACTACATCTGCAAATCTCTTTTGCCATCAAATGTAGCATATTCATAAATTCCAGAAATTAGAGCGTAGACATCTGTAAGAGTTAATTCTATCTTCCTACAGTGGTCATTATTATCACTTTGCCTTTAGCTTAAAATCTTAATATATACTCATAAGATATGGTCTAAATAACTCCTCCAACCTTAACCGACAAAACTCTTTCCTTGTTGTCTCCAGCCCAGCCACACTGGCCTTCTTTAAGGCCCTCATACTTTTTAAGCTTCCACCCTCTATGAGGACATTGTGCATACTAGTCTCTCTGCCTAGAAAAATCTTTCCTCCACATTTTTTTCCTCAGGTAATTTCTACTTTTCCTCTACTCTTTCCACAAGATAGATTTCCTGACTAGAGCAGTCACATTTGCAGCCCTGTGTACCAACTCTTTGTAATCTGCCACCATTATAAGTTTATATTGGTTGTGATTATTTAACTATAATCTCTCTCTACTTAGGCACCATAACACATGGGGTGAGCTTGCCTCTCTCTTGCCAGTGCCTTGCAAAGTGCCTGTCACCTGATAAGTGCTCGGTAGACATTCATTCAGTGACTGCTATGTGAATAGTAACAAGTAAAATTGCTGCAACATGGAATGACTAAATCAAAATTTGTAAATTTCCTATAACTGATTTTTCAATACTAATAATTATAATGGTATCACATTAAAGATATGTTTCAATATAGTATTATAAATACAATATTGTGTCATTCCTTCTATAAATGTTAGACTACATCTTGACCAATTGTGGTATAGAATATTATCAATTTTAGTTTCTCAGTTTTGTCTTTTAATATTAAAATGGGATTTTTGCAGGTTTTTTTTTCAATGAGAATTCAAGAAAATAGGTATCAACTATTGCAGCATTATAAAGAAGGTGTCTGATCACCTATCGGGACTGAAATAGTTACATCAAACCAGTTTTATAAACTGTGTAACATGTTTTTTCACATCATACAAGCAAAGACAAGAATTCAGCTAGAAATCGAAGAATATATATTTTAGAGAGAATTGTCAGTGTGCCATGTACACCCCAGTCCACCTACCCATTCTCGCCCCATGGGGGAAGGAAAGGCAGAGGGTCCACTGGAAGAACTTCAGGGGGATCAATTACTCAGAGAAAATATGTGTCTTCTAAAATTTGTGGAACATAGTGGAACATTGTCTTACTAAAGTTTCAGAAGGCTAAAATGTAAGAAGCTGTTTAAAGTGATAACAGAATAGGAGCTAGAGCTGGGAGGTTAACTATAATCACAGGGAGAGCCACACATCCTTAGACAGAAAGAAGACTTCACAATAAAAAGGTACATGACTGAGTCCACAGGATGGCAGGGAACATGGCAGGGCCCAGTTGGAGCAGAGGCTCTTACTTATGTCAAGAAAATGACAGAGGAGAAATTCTCAGAGATGGAGGAATCTCCAAGTACCTATGGGAGAGTCCATTTTAAAAAGCTGTCACAGTGAACAAAACTGCCCCCATCTTAAAGAGTGTCTGGCATGTCTTCTCCCTTCCCGACCCCAAATTTGGAGGGGCTGAAACTGGAACTGGCAAGTAGCGGGTAGGAGCTGGCAGAACAAAAAAGAAAAACTAATTGTGTACCCCTTTTTCACTTCCAAAAATAGCCTTAACAGGTTGAGATGGAGTGGAGGAGGGGGAGAACATTTTGAATTAAATTTGGAATTTGGTCAAATTAATTACTGAAGTGAAAATCCTCTGAAAAGTAAAGAGACGAGAGGTCGTTCAAAAATTATTCAACAGTGAGCATACTAAACTTACTGCCAATTGTTTAATACAAGGAAGGGCAAAATCAACACAATCAGTTTATAGGAAGACATGAGAAAAATTCAAATTGTTTTAAAATTGCATCCTATGCATTATTGTCTCCCAATGTTCGTGGAACATATTTAGAATTGGTCACCAATTATTAAACTATACATCTATATTAATATGAGCATTTCTAAAACACTGGACCAACCTATGAAATATATACATGGTGAAATAAATGCTCAGTTTCTAAGTATAGAGCAGAAACAAAAGTGCTAATTCTTTTGCTTAATTAGCTTCAGTTTTTGCAAAGTAAAGCATATTTCAATGACAAAAGTTCATATAGTATTTTATTCCTTCTATTGTAGTATTACATAAAAGCACTTAGTACAATGATGAAAAGAAAGAAATATCTAACATTCAGGAGGTATTTTTTTCTTAAGAAATATTTCTAAGAGTTAAATATTTGCCACATTTAGACTCACGTGGCCTCCGCAAAAGTGACAGTAATTTCAGTACAACTTGAGAATCTCCAGACCCTCTAGGATTGCTAAGAAATTAGCACAGTTCAAAGAGAGGAAGTGTGAATGCTACCCCCTTAGCACAGCCATTCGACAGGATGATACAGAGCTTGGCCAAATGTAACATTATGCCAATCAGCCATTTGATTCATGTCAGAGCAAAACTTAACAAAGAATTACTGCATCATTATTATTATTATTATTATTATTATTATTATATTTATTATTACAATATTCCACAACACCCACCATTTCACTTTTCATGGTTTCAGTTACCCATCATTAATCATGGTCCAAAAATATTCAATAGAAAATTCAAGAAATAGACGATTCATAAGTTTTAAATGGTGCACTGTTCTGAGTAGTGTAATGAAATACCGTGTGGTCCTGCTCCATGCCACTTGGGAAGTGAATCACCCCTTTCTCCAGCGTGGACACGTCGTGTATGTCACTTAGTAACCACCTAGGTTATCAGATCGACTGCAGTGGTATCTCAGTGCTTGTGTTCAGGTAACCCTTATCCTCCTTAAGAATGGTCCCAAAGTGCAAGATATTGATACAGGTGATTTGGATACGCCGAAGAGAAGCTATAAAGTGTTTCCTTTAAGTAAAAATGTGAGTACAGTACAACAAGATATTTTGAGAGAGAGAAAGAGGAACATTTGACAAAAGTGAGAACTTGAAGGGGCTCATTTTCACAATATAAAATTCAGTGTTTATTTTTCTCTAGTGTGCAATAATGGAACAATACATGTAAGGATTAGCTCAAATTGATTTGAAGGTGCCGATCTCTTTATGAAAGACCTTTCAAAGGAAACACATGATGTGTCCTGGCACTAGGAAGGCAGTGCCAGGAAGCACATTTAGCAATTTACTTTCCAAATAGGAAATAATTCGCTAGATCTAAATACCAAGTTGTTTGCAGAACCTGTTCATGCACAAACTTGTTCCTAGTACTGCTGAGCATTATCTGTCTGATCTTACAGCAGAGATTGCTTATAATATTGTCTTTTAGCTTTATTCCTGATAGACATTAACTCAATAATATGAATATGCACAATGCAATTAAGCTTGGTAACTTGTCCTTTAAGACTAGCACACGCAGCAAAGCTATAGGTGGAAAGAATTCAATGATCTACTTACAAGCTTTTAGTGCATTGTAGGAACGTAAATAAAACTGTGATGAAATTAAAATTTTATATTAAAGTCGCATTTTGTTGTAAAGAAAAACATTTTTAGAAAATACCTAGAAGCATAAAAACAATCGGTTTCTTACTTGAAGAGTGAGAAAAAAAACTGAAAAAAATTAATTGAGTCAATCTTACAGAAGAAATATTTATGAATCTCACTGTTATAAAACATGATAAAACATCATCTATACTCTGGTTAGATGATTCATAATTAGTTATTCCAGTGGAAATAAATTTCTAAAGAGTCAACAAAATATTTGCCACCTTCACAATCACATATGAACGAACGTCTTTCCAGAGTGTTATCCATGGGAATACCACATATCCCAAAAATCAAGATCTCAGAATCATACTTCCTGCTTTGTAATCCCCAAAGGCATGATTATCTAATACAGTAGAAACCACACCCTGTTTGTGTGTTGCTGCTGCTCACTTGAGTCAGATTTCTGTTCTGGCTTCTCTTTTACACTTATCAGAATAAAGATAAGAACCAGACTATGTGATTTCCAAGGAACGAAAAGTGATAGATTTGAATATTGTGGGAAACAGATGACCTGCTTCACAGGAAAATAATCATAAAATTTAATAAAATAATAAATTATTTAAATGATGAAATACTTTTAAATTAATATATACGTAACTAAGGTAAGAGCATTGGTAGCACTATAATGTTAAATTAAGAGCATACTTAATTTGATTGAAAATTATTTCTTTCTTTATATAAATTCTAGTCAATAAAGAGATACCCAAATTTAATATGGACAGGTCATATACATTTACATAGGCAGTACCATGTTTAACATATGCCACCATCAAGTGGGTCTCAGCAGGAAGTAAGTGGTCAAGATTTTGAGTGCCTATACTCTCCCATTGTCCTAAATGTGCTTTAAATTCTGCCATCGTAATGTATTTTTTATGCACCGTTATCCTTACTCGTCTACCAATGTCTTGTCTTCCAAATGGAAACAACATAAGTAGTAGAGCAATAAAAACTACACAAACTTAGCTAAGTCTTTCATCAGTTGAGATACAGAAAAAAATATGGATGGTCACTATGTGCCAAACACTGTTCTAAATTCATTATAATCATTAGTAGGAAAAGCAGACGAGATCTTTGCCTTCATGGAGCTTACATTCTGGAAGAAGCCTACAGTAAACAACAAACAAATGAATTAATAAGTTATAGAGTACTTTAGAAAGTTACAATTGTTAACAAAACAAAAAAGCAAAATAGTCAAAAGTAAGATCAAGAGTGTTTGAGGTGTAAGCACGGTTTGTAATTTCAATACCATGTTTAGGATAATCCTCATTAGGCAGGTACTCGCTAAGTAGGTGACTCTTAAGGATTAAGTGGTGGAAGAGAATTTCAGGCAAGGGGAACAGCCAGCGCAAAAACCCCAAGGAGGTCATTGTACAGAATTTGACTTCTACTGTGAGTGAAAGAGGAAGCTATTACAGGGATTTGAGCAGGGGAGGGGCATGATCTGATTTATATTATAAAATTATCACTCTGGCTGCCGAAATGAGACTCTAAGGAACAAGATAGAAGCAAAATGACAAATTTAAGGCTGTTAAGTAAACTGGGTGAAACATAATGTCTTAAACCAGGGTGGTAGAAGTGGAGAGGCTGAGGAAAGGCTACATTTGAGGAAATAAGTGGTAATGGAAACAAATTGTAAGAATGTTATTCTTTGGGCTCCATAATGAGGACACTCACAGATGCAAAACAGTGTCCTGAGTTACTGAATACATCTCTCTTCCTGGTCAATAGCATGAATATAGGTTGGAAAGATCAGAGCCAACTTTACTTGTGCTCTGTTCTAATTTTAATTATTAATTTTTAAAAATAGATAGATATTCTTTCTTAATCGAAATTCGGAATAGTTTTAAAAATAAAGAAAAAATAAAAAGAGAAAATGTAGAATAGTTTTTCATTTCATCATATTTCCTAGTTGCTACCATGTGGCAGAACAATGTTCCCTGGGGTATAAAAGGCCAAATCAGAAGTAGTTCCTATATGTTTCGGCAGAGAGAAAAAGTCATTTAAACAAACAAAGACAATAGAGTAATGTCATTCATTGTGCTAGAAGTCTGAGGAGAGTAAATTAGGACTCAAAGAGGGGTGGTTAGTGATGAGTTGCAGGTGGAAAGGGGAATTTAACAGTAATTTTTGGATATGATGCCTTGAGAAGAATCTTGAAACGTGAATAATATTTGTTACAATGATCAGTATATTTCAGACAGAAGGAGAATATAAACAAAACACAGACATGTGACCCAGGAAAGTACTTTAGGACAAGTACAGGTAGTTTGGTATGACTGAAACATGCAATTGTTGGAAGACAGTTCTACACAGGCCTCTCCTGTTTCTTCATATCATGTAAATGAGGCATTAACTGCCTTTTGTTCCAAACTACCATTTCAAGGATTGTAAATAACCCTGGAAGATAGAGATAATGACTCCTTCTAGAATATAGCCTTGGAAGATAAAGATAGTGTCTTCTGGGTAGGCATGCTTAGTATCCAATATAAAAGTTTCAAATTTCTTCAGTTCAGGGTTCTTCAGCTATGCTTAAAACCCACTCTTGCATACCGTATCCACTTAGACCGCTCCAAACGCTCACATGGGACTGTGGGACAAGAGAAGGTGATGCACATGTGAAACTCATACTGCTTACTGACCATGAATTCCAATAAATTCCTTCGTGTCACTGTAAAGTTAGGGGGTGGTCCACATGGGCACCTTCACTTCTCATATCATATACAAAGTTCAAGGATCCCTAAGACCATTCTCAGTTTTGATAATTTGGTAGACTTTCTCACAGAACTCACCGAAAGCTGTTATACTCACAATTATGGTTTGCTACAGCAAAAAAAGATACAGATTAAAGTTGGCCAAGGGAAGAGACACACGAGCAGAGTCCAAAAGAATTCCAAACATGGATTTCTAGTAGTCTTCTCCCAGTGGGCTCATTTGTCTATCCACTCCTCCTAATAATGACGGGAGGTAATATGCACTGAGTATTCCCAGGCAGGGAAACTCACCTGTACCTTGATGTACAGAATCTTTATTGGGGCTCTATCATATAGATATGGTTGACTGCCCACGTGGTCAACTTAGTCTCCAGCCCCTCCAGAAGTCGAGCTGATACAACCTAACCCAAAATTCC
>NW_011888834.1:8552827-8554965 GCF_000151845.1 Pteropus vampyrus
AAACTCAAAAAACACAGTAAACTTTGAAACTGAGATTAGTTATACACAAAGAAATTAAAGTGACTTAAGAAGATATGAGGCATCTTAAGACAAGAAAAGAATGCAAGCTAGAAGCCAAAATCCTAAATAAATGGGGCAGTGACATCAGTAAATGACAACCTAGATAGGTTAGAAGTATCTCATCTAATCACAAGACCCTCAAGAAAGGAAGAATAGAAAAATAATTTTCTAGAATTCTCAATGAAGAGCTAAAGAATACCCATATTATCTCTATGTTGTACAAAAGATTCAACAGCCTCGATTTGAGTCGACTTCAAGAGCAAGTTCTTGAAAATTGAAGAGATCTAAGTTTCAAAATAGTAAAGAAGTGAGTGAGGTAAGGGAATACTGAGCATTCGCAGAAGAAATTACAGACATAGGAATGTTTGCTAACAGTGAACCTAGCATAAAGAGTAAGTATGTGATGATCATCAATGGTGTAATGGTTAATTTTACGTCAATTTGGCTAGACCTTGGCTGGGTGGGGGAGAGTCAGCCAGATATGTGGTTAAACATCGTTCTGGAGGGTGCTTTTAGATGAGATTAACCTGACGTTTAAAATCTATGTGGACCCAAGAATGAGAGGTATCATGGGACAGACTTTCTTTAAGTTTCTGAACTCATAAAGTATGAGGTCCCAGTTGCACACTAAGGCCTACTGAGTTATCAGAGTTTAATCTTTTCCAAAGTTTTCAATGGAATAGTACTAAAATTTTACTTAAGGTTTGCCTAAAGGAAGAGCTAGTTACTACATGTTGTCACCTAGTAAACTACCTGACACAGAATCTTGATTGTCTTAAGCATCAACAATTATAGTTGTATGGGGCAAAAAGGCCGAATATCTTTTGTGTTGAATAAGAGAGAAATATATTCTTTAAAATGGAATCACTTTAATTACAAGCACACATATAGCTTAATTTCAAAACCTAAATTATGGAAGAATTCAGGAACATGATAATATCTAACTCAAATGATCAGAATAAAGTGAGATTAAAGACACAAAGTAGAGAAACAGAGTAAAATGAGAGATATTTTCTAAAGTGGGCTACTACTAAGGAAACTGAGCAATGCATCTTTCTAAATCATGTTTTCTTTCTGTTTCTACTTGTATTTGAGAGCCATACTGTGATTCTTTGAATTATGTGACTGTGCTACTCACACATTAACAAGTGTGATTCCTAAGGAGATCTGGGCTTCAACAAAATCAGACAGTTGAACAGGCTAACAACAAAATGACGTTGCTTCATATTCAATTAACAAGCTTTCTCTAGGGACTTGACATTTTTTAGTTCATTAAGTGGTTCAGGTAAGGCCTGTCACGGAATTTCTAATCTTTTTTGTGCTATGAACCTCTGGTGTATCCAATGATTATCAGGATAATGTATAAAATGCAGGGAAGTATAAAAGAATTCAAGTATATTAAGACAAAGTTATCAAAATACATTTTTAAATTGTGATCTAATTCTCATACTTTTGTTAATACATTAAGTAATGAGATACAGAGACAGATCTAATAACTACCACAATTTTAAAGTAATAGTAAATGTAATAGATATTTGACACATTTATAACAGCTATAATGTGATAAGAAAATATCTGTAACTTCCTCTCTTGGTGGCAAAATCACAGGTCCTGTTACTATTTTTTTTCTGTTTACTACATTTATGCCTTAACTAAATGATTGATTTTATTTAGAGGTTAGGAAAAATACAGATATAATTTTTCTCATGCAAAACATTTTCCCTTGAATTTTATCCACTGACATCAAGAAGTTAAAAAGAAAACCAATTGAATGGAGACTTTTCTGTTCCAGACAACATTTATAAAGAATGCAAAATTGACTGAGAGCAGACTCATTGAAATCTAGTAGATTATAGATATATAGATATATATATTCTAGATAAAGTAGATATATATCTAATAAAGTAGATATATAATCTAAAGACTTTGGACCTACGGACACTGTCATATATGTGCGCCAGGGATAATTATTTAATTATAATATTCTTGGTAAAAGTATAAAACTATCAACAACATAATAGTCCATGAAATAAATAAAAGGAGGTTTTATATAAAGTGATTTATTAACAAAATGAACT